>NC_092211.1:9734370-9812986 GCF_043381705.1 Parasteatoda tepidariorum
AGGGAGATGCCTTGGCATGTCTTCTCTTTAATCTAGCATTAGAAAAAATAGTAAGGGACTCAAACATCAACACCCGAGGAAATATCTTCAACAAATCAGTTCAAATATTGGCTTTTGCTGATGATTTAGATATTATCGCTAGAACGCAGACAGCACTAACACAATCCTTTTTATGTCTGGAGAAGGAAGCCATTAAGATGGGATTAAGAATCAATGAAAATAAAACTAAATATATGTCCTGCATAAAAGCTGGCTATAAAGAAACACAGTTTGAAATTGGAGCATACAAATTCGAAGCCGTTGATAGCTTCACCTATTTGGGGTCTAAGATTAACAACAAAAATGACACTACACAAGAAATACACACGAGAATCACGATGTCCAATAAGTATTTTTATGGCCTAAGAAAATACCTTAAGTCAAGCCTAATAAAAAGAAAAACAAAAGTGTTACTCTATAAATGTCTTATACGATCAGTGCTTACATACGCATGTGAGACCTGGACAATGAGCCGTGGATGTCGTGCCAATGAGAAGAAGAAGAAAAACACATTTTAAATAGCCAAAAAACTGATTGCACATAAAATAAATAATTTTCAATTTATGCATAATTAAAAAGAAAAAAGAAATTTAGATGCTAACCAGTTGTGATCTTGAAATAATAAAATAATTTTCAAAACCAAGAGTGTAATTAAAACAATTAAAAAAAAACACACAAGGGAATAACAAATGAAAATTTTCAAAAGGTATGAATAATTTCGTCTAACTATGAAAGTCCGTTATTAAAACATCTTTCACCCACACCAGACACCATCAGTTTAAAAAATGCTATCCCATGTGTAATTCTAAACTCTTTTAATTATTACTTTATTTAACTAATTATAAATACTAAACAGAGTTGGTGGTGGTCAAACATATTTAGAGACATTATGACTTAGAGAATTGAGTACCTAAAAACTTCATTTTAACGTCGAAAAATAGATTCTGGTTGACTTTTTAAGTTTTTCAGGTGATAAATTGTTCAAATTATTGGTGTTTGCATGATAATCACTATTTGTATGAAAAAAAACTACACACTTTATAAATGGGAATATATTTATTTTAAAAATTATATAATACAATGTTTTTTTTTTTATTCTTAGTTATTTTTAATACAATTTATAAAAAGTAAGATCTTCAAGGGCCTCCTGAAAGCTCTAGGCCCCAGGGCACAGGGCCATTTTGCGATATTAATGAAACTTGAACTCTTTTGGCACACTTTGTAAAGTTCGGTTGTATGCTTTCAACTATAGAAACAATTTGTGGACAATTGTTTCTATAGTTGTGGACTAGTAACAGTTTGTTCTGAATTAAAACTACTTTTACAGTTAATTTTTTAAAATTTATTTTATTATTAAATAAATTTATTAAGTCATCAATAAAGAATAAAAATAACTATCAAGAAAAGGAAAAAACATTTAGTGCAAATTGGCGCACATGGCACACACTGTTTTTTGTTTGTTTACCTATGCCAGAGGCATATGGTTGCCAGGTTGAAAAGAATAAATATAGTGAAAAAAATCACTGACCAATCTTTGTTTATTTTTCCTTTAAAATGCACAGTGCCATCATCACTTGTAAGAATGAAACTGCTTATCGTTCTACCTGTGACATTACACATCTGTGCAAGACTAGGACATATTCTTACCTCATGCGTTTAACACATGATGTCTGGAATCCACAGATACATTTTATCTTTATTTAAGGAATGGACCTTGTAACACCTTTGCATTTGAAAACTATCAAACTTTATTACAGAAAAGGATTTTAACTAAAAATTATGTTTTTTTAAAATTTTATGTTAAAAATAGCTTAAGGAATTACATTTTCCCAGGTTTTTATAAGGCATTTCCCATGAAGTTTTGAAGCCAATTTTATATTCCCTGAATTTTCAAGGTCTTCCCTGAGATATTACTACTGTTTTCATACTTTAATATTAATTAAATTTATAGATCATTATTAATTAAAATTCATTAATAATGATCCATAAAATATTTAGGAAAAATTATCAATTGATAAATTACTTTATTAAATTGTTTTGATAATGACCACTAAATTATTTATGTAAAATTGCTTAAGTGAAATCTAAGGATAAAATCACAAATTAATAGTCATCTCATGTAAAAAAAAATTAAAAAAAAAAACCTTGAAGTAACATATCTAATCAATGTTATTTTTATTTAAGATAAATAGAACAGATTTCTATTATATAAAAACAGATATCTTAAATAAACATAGCACTCAAGGTTAAAGAAGACGAACCTTACAATATGTGTGTGGCATAATTACCAAGATAAAAAGAAAAAAAAAAGAGTGAAAAGACATACATATTAAAAACAAAATATAGTGCAGATAAGATAAAAAATTACATACTCCATTTTTATATTTCTCATCCTTAATTCCTTCAGCGTTAATTGTAACATTATAGTAGGCACCTAAAACCCCTGTTTCTAAACAACGAATTCCAACCTGTAAAATTGGAATAAAATAAGTCAAATTCAGAATTATCATTAAATAGAAACAACACATTAGAACCATTAAAATATGTTTCTAACACAATTGAATATATCAATGAAGATTTGGAGGTGATATGTTTAGTTGTTAAATTTCCGGCATTCCTTTTTATAAATTTAGATAGTTGCAAAGAAACACAAGGAATCTGTGACCTAATACCTTTTTTACATTGAAAACTTTGATGTAGAGAAGTAAATTAATTAACTAACAATAGATCTCAAACCAGAAAATTTTAGTATTTTCAAAATGTCAACTAGCATTGTTTTTGCACTTTAATCTTTATTTCTAACAAATTTATCATTAATAATGAATATTTAGTTTTGAAAATTTACTTTGAAAACCAAACTTTATTTAGGCTGATTAAAAATTAAGAAAAGAATTGTAAATTTATACCATGAATTGAAACAAAAATATAATAATAGCATTTAAGATTAACAAAACATTACTGCAAGACAACATGAACACAAATTGGTTCAAGTAATTTAGTCTAAGTAATTTTAAAGTATTAGTTTAAAAAAAAAAACCATATTATAATTTAAAAAAAAAAAAACCTAATTATGTTATAAGAGAAATTTAGACTTAAAAAGCATTATAATAACTAGTTTGTATCGCAATACTTTTTGGAGGAAAAAAAATAGTGTAGTGAGTGGCATGATACAAAAAAAAAAAAAAAAAACACTAGTTGGTAGCAATTCTTTGCAACTATTTTTAACGTTAGTTTAACCTCTTAACAGCAAAATATATTTCAGACAAATGGACCAAAAATGGAAAAATTTTTTGACTGTTTAATTTTATTCTTTATATTATCATAAAAGTTAGAAAATGGCTTTTTATTAAAAAAATAAAATTTTAAATGCAATAACTATTGTATTTATAATTTTTACATACACATAAAAAAGTTATGGATTACACACACATCTAATTCAATTAGAACAAATTAAACAAAATTTTGAAGCTAAATACAATACAACTAGTGTAATATAATATAAAAGCACAACAATATGATTTTCAATAAATAAATTTTACAAATCTTTTACACTATGGAATATGCCAAAACATGGTACTGCACACAAGCCCATATCGCAGTCTTTGCATCACCCACATTTTACCTCCCTCGATTGAAGTCGTAATTGGTGAAAAACTAAAACTACTAATACCATCTATTAGGAAAATAGTGAATTAAGTATCCTAAAGTGGAAACGAACTCAGCTCGAACTTCACAAAATAGCGGCATCAGAAATACTGCACGTAGTAGTTGCCCCAACTGGATTCAGGCGACACTGACAAGGGGTTAATAAAGAAACATGGTTCAAATCAAACTAATATTTCAAATCTGATTCTTGTAAATCGTTTGCAAGTTGCAGACGGGATGAGAAAGTGATTTTGAACATTTTTTTGCTAAAATCTAACTCAAAATATGATTTAGATGATACCTGTAAATCAGATTTTGTTCCAATGTTTCCAATTATTGCTAATTCTTTCAATGCATCCCATAACTTACAAACAGTTTTTGCTAAGTACATGGGCACTGATATTGCTTTCTTCAGACCAGCTTCCAAGGCAGTCTCTCTCCTATAATTACAAAACTATTAGTCGAGGTTTCTTCCACATGAATGAACAAAATGAATTTATTAAAGCATGTTAAAATTAAAATTGATGAAATGTTAATGAATCTGCTTTGAACTATCTAATTATCCCTTTTTTGTATTATTATTATTATTCAGATAAGACTCATGTTGTGAAAAACATCAAAAGGAATTCCTTTAGTCATAAAAAAAAGGAATTTTTACCAGAAGTGGAGCTGGAATTAAGTAAAAACTTTATGAATAAAAAAAAACATTGCTTGCTAAAAGTAGAGTTTGTTTGCTAAGAATGAGCTATGATCCAAATACACTTAGCATTGCATTACCCAAGTCTTTCCGACTTCTTCCTTGAATCCAGGTTTTCGTTAAACCAGGGCTTGTTACAAGCGAGTTTGACTGTATTTGTGTTTTATAATCCAAAATGTTTGGCAAGCATTGTAAAATTTAACTGAAAATTTTGCAGGTTATAAACTAAAATTTAAAGGAAAAAAAAACTTTTATAGAAATGCTCACAACTCTAAAAATATAAGTCACAGTTTAGGAAAATATGGCTGCTTGGTAGACATATGTAGTTCCAAGAACTTATTATGTTTCAAGAATGTTAAAAAATGATTTCAACTTCTCAGAATACAGAGTGATAAGAAATTTTTTATTATTTAATACCCATTGGCAAAATGGGTGTTGTTTTGGGTTTGATTGCGTGCACACATTATTTGGACATCATCACCCTCTTCAACTGGCGGCCGCTGCTGTTTGATAATTTTTTTGTTCACTTTTAATTTCGTTATGCATTAAATTGGTGAGTTTATTTTTGAGATATAGGACCAGAGAGATCCCATAAATACTTCCTGAGTTGTGAATAAAAGAGAATTTCATCATTTGTTGTTTTAATTGAGAATCAGAAATTCTTACCTACAGTTCAAACTGGATTGTTTTCAATACTAAATCAGGTGAATATCACAAATAAAGAAGGTCCCAAACTGATTGACACGGTTCCAATGGTTGAAGCAAGAAACAAAAAATGATGCCAATGCCTAAACTTACCGAGATAATTAATTAAATTAGACAACAACCATTTTGCCAATAAGTAACCTATGATTGCCTTTCAGAGTTTTTTTTATTTTATTGAATTTTTTATTTTATTTTTTATTACAATTAAAATTTTATTTAACTTTCTTAATATTTTCATATAGCTCCATGTCATCAAATTAAAAGTGATGATCTAAAACTGCAATAATATATTACAGTACAAGTGAAGGAATTGACTTGTGTTGCATTTGTGAAATGCTTACAGGGTTGCATGAGTACCAAGCATGCTTGGGAGCTAAACACTGGGGGTTTCGCGTTTGGCTGATCACCTAACCGGAACATCTGCTCCTGCACCCCAGAGCCCAAGGTCAAGAAAACTGAGTTGGGCACAGTAGGTCTTGGTCCACTATGGGCTGTTGCGCCACTGAGTTTAGTTTTTACAGGGTTCCACAAAAATTTCATAAACGTTATGGGGTACTCACACCAAAAGGTTTGAAAATATCCTGCTTAAGAAGATCAAGCGTGAATGTAATGTAACTTTCTTTAAATTAAACATATCATTTTGACTCAAAGGCAGGTAACTTAAGGAATACTAACTTGGTAATGTAGTCTTCCAGTTAATTGTATGATTTTTTTTCTCTTTAAATAACAAATCAATAATTATAACTGAATAATTATGGATTTTAAAATAAATATCATTCAATGAACTAAATAAATAATTTTTTCAAATTAAAAGTGATATTTTTGCAATCTATAACAACAAGAAAAAAGATGCTAATAATGCTTAACATATACGCTCAAAAGAATTATTGTTTTAAGCTATAGTAGAGTTTGTTAGTTATATGTAACATTCACAAATAAGAATACTTACAAAAATAAAGTCAGGAAATTTGATCTTTTTCTGGAACTTTTTACTTTGCTTTCACTTAAATTGATAATTAAAATAGCTTAGAAAAGTTTTGAGAATCTAAAGGAAATGTTCCAAACTTATAAGGTAACTGTTCTAAAAGTTTCAATGTCTAAATAAAATTCAAAATTTGATTGAGATTATTTAGAAAACTCCTTATTTTTTAAAATATTATTAAAATTTTTTGCTGGTCCTCTATGTGCACTCATGATTACTTCAGTGAAAAATGTGAATATAAGAATGTTTTTTTTTTTTTAGCATATTATCACAATTACAGAACACTCCAATCAACTAAACATAGAATTTCAAATAAATTTGCTTTTACATAATGTTTGGGTCAAAAATATTGCATGGCATATATAAATTGTACCAAATTCATAGCAAAAATAGATTTAAAAAATATATAAATAAATTGATTATACCTAAGACAAAAAAAAATTGACATTTAGTGTTTTCAAAAATACGAAATTAATTTATAATTGTGTTCTTTATACTCACATTACAATATCTTCAGGAGTTTCCTTGGGTAGCTTCAAGGCAGCCTGAAAAATAAGTAACAACAGCGATTTAAATTAAACATAAACAAGTAATATAATTTATTTATTTATTTATTTTTTACCAGTCAATTCCTACTTAAGTCAACAAAGAAAAGTTTTATATTAGTTACTTTTTATTAATTAATTTCAATTTTTTCTCTTATATAAAACTAAAATTAATGAATTAAATTTAATGAATGAATTAATATTTGAATAAACTGTATTAACATCAAGTGACATTCACTACAAGTTTAAAAAAAATGTATTTGTACTTGAGTGGATGAATAAAAGGTATTTTATTAACGATTGAAAATTTGAACAAGATATAGGGAGAGTGTGTGAACTAATACAAGAATATTAATTTTTTTACACACATTCTACAGTCTTTAGTAGGAGCCTACCCATATATATATACACAGTCAAACCCCGCTATAGTGAACACGGTTTATAGTGAACTCCCGGATATAGTGAACCAAATGTTCGGTCCCGTGCCTTACTATACAAGCATAATGTTATCTTTTGTGGATATAGTGACACAAAAAAGTGATGATGTTGTATATAATGAACTTTTTCTTAACTTCTTCGACTGATTTTTTTTCTTAATTTCTTTCGATATTTTCAGGAAATATAAACTATCCAAACCTGAAGCTTGTAACATATGGAAAAATAGGCAATTAATAATTTCTTCTCACAAAAAAAATTTAGATGGCAGAAAAAGTTGAGAAAAGCAGATCACAAGGATGTCAAAGAAGCATTACTGAAGTGGTTCACCATTCGAAGAAGCCGCAATTTTCCAGTTTCTGGACAAATGTGGATGAATTTGCTAAGTGATTTTATGGGACTACTTTCATGTGCTCGAATGGCTGGTTTAGACAGGTTTAAAAAATGGAATAACAGAAATTCAGAAAAAATTATCAGAGAGTCGGGAAGTGTTTCCATAACTGATGTTGAGGATTGCTCATCAGCTAAAGATTACTAATTTTTTTTGTACGCAAGACAAAGAATAATGAAAAATAACAAATTTTTTGCTACTGCATAATATTTTTTAGTCATTTATTTGAATAATGTGGAATAAAACGGAGGAGTTTGGGAACCATTAATTAAATTACCTGCATAACGGATATAGTGAACACCCGGTTATAGTAAACCAAAATTTTGGTCCCTTGAAGGTTCACTGTAGCGGGAGTTTGACTGTATATGCATTATTATTTAAGTGAATAAAACTTTATTACCATGTAGTCATTAAATGCTGATGTGTCAGCATCAATAATGGATACCAATTCTCTCATGGCTTCATACATGACAGGAATGATGCGCCTCATTTGGGAGTCATGTCTTTCCCATTGCCTCTTACCATACGTCATTTGCCCCACCATGCAAGACAAAGCAGCTCCCTATAAATAGTAAATTAAATATACATTTTTAAGACAAATAGTAATCTATCTATGAGGTATTCAGTCATTTTGATTTAATAACGGCAATTTTGTTCATAGCGAGAGTTGTGGAAGTTCACAGATTTTTTTTTTCTCAATAAAATGAAAAAAAAAAAAACTTTTTCCAAATTGAAGACCATTGTTTAAAGTTATTTCACTTTTGGCAAAGAATTTTTACATTTACAGTGCCCACTGCCTCTTAAAATCACGTCTGCTCTAAGAACATTTGATTTTATAAAATGAAATAGCTACACTTATGAAAAATAGCCACTTGAAAACGATGAGGTTGCATTATATAAGGTTAAGTTGCCACAAGGAAATGATAAGGATTAAAAACTTCATTTAATCTTATGTAACAATTCTAAGATGGCTGTTTTGTGAGGATGCATACAGAAACATGTTGGAAATGGAATCTGTATTTTCTATCTAAAAGTTATGTTTCATTTTTAAAGCGTCGAAATTTATATTCAATATATGACACGATATGTTAAGTGCATTTAAAGTGCATTGTAGTTACTGCTGTTTGAAAATTAAATTAATAATTATGATCTTTATTAAATGAATTATTATAAAGCAGTCAACATGCAGTTAAATCTTTGTCTAACATAGCAATTAATGTCAAAACATATAAATATTTAAGATAAACTATACCATAGCAGCTACAGCACCGGCCACAGATCCCCCTCCGGGTGCTGGAGTTCTGGCAGCAACAGTTTTTATAAAGTCTTCCACTGTTTTGTTAACCAATGAATTGGAATCATTTTCTGGCAACATATATTCAATAATCCTTTCTTTTGGGTTGAAAGGACCTAATGAATTTAAACCAAGCCTGTTGATTGCCTAGAATGGTTATTCACACAATCATTATTTTAAATTTTATGAGAAAAATAAATCTAAGTATTTGTATTAAAATGTTAAATTTTACACGCCTATTCTGAAACATTAAGAATAATTAATTTTAAATCTGAATATAAGAACATAATTATGAAATTATAATTATGTTTTTTGATATATTTTATAAATTATGTTTTTTGTTTATGTTTTATAATAATGTTTATATAATGTTAAATATATGTTTATGTTTTTATATAATTATGTTTTTTGATATATTTGATGAAAAATATATTTTACATTACCTATTCTATAACTTATAGAACATATATATTTCAGTCTAGATTAGGATGTTATAATTATTATAATGATAATTATAGAATTGAAAATAAATAAATATTAATAAATTTTTTAATAAATAAAACAAGCAATTAAGGGAACTACCTAAAAAAGTCACCTCATCCAAAAAATTCATTTTTATTATTATTGGAAAAAATCATAATGTAAAAACTAAATTTTTTAAAAATTATGAAAAAAATGCTGTGTAATAATGCAAAACCCAAAAATTGTCTTCATGAATCTCCTTCAAATAGTAAAGTGAAAATTAATGCAATTATTGAAATTAATGCAATTATTGAATTTAATTTGAAAAAAAAAAAAGAATTTTGTTACTTGTTTTACTTTAAAACATTTTTAAATTATTTTAAAAATTTGAGCAAAATATATGTATTATCATAGAAGTATTCTTCTGAATAAAAATCAACACATTCAAGGTGGTTGGTTATATGCATAATTTAAAATTTTTCTGACGAAATTTCTATTAAATTTAGCATGCATGCCAGTGTTTAAAAAATAAACCAAAAAATTATTAAAACATTACTGGTGGTAACATTACTAGAAAGCCCTAAAAAAATACACATCAGGACGATTCATTGATAAAATTTTTTTCTTCACAGTAGTAGTTAATGTATTCACAGTTTTTACGATATCTTAATAAAAAAACATATTTTCTGAATACTTCTTTTTATAATTATAATACAAGGTTAAAATGAAAAATAATGAATTTAATATAAAAGTGTATTATTCTTACAAAGGAAAGGGTAATACTTTGTGCTATGTAGACTAAATAAAATAAAACAAGGTAAACAAAGCACAAGTGAAAATACATAAATTGACATACAATAGTTTCAGTTCTATTAACAAGAACCTTTCTCTTTGCTAGTTTTGAAAGCAACTAAATATTTGAAAGAAAAAAAATGGATTTGTATGACCTCTTAGTTCATTATTTTGTTAAATTTTCATGTACTACAGCTAATTGTTAATTGGTTAAAAATCACTGTACATCAATTGAATAACAGGAACTGTAAAATTATATTTAAAGAACTTACAGGGATGCCAACTGCTCTGCTTTCTGGAATAGTTTTAATAAAGTAGTAGCAAATTATATAGTAAAATTCGTTAGAGAAGCATAGTTACGCCCACTTTTTAATAGAGTATCCAGTAGAATAATGCTGCAACGTTGCATTTCATATGATACTTATAATTTTTGATATTTAGTGGTGAAAAAATTACTTAAAATGAAAAATACTAAACTAAAAGTAACTTAAATTTCGCTACCACTAGAAAATACTATTTTACAAAGCAGAGCAAGTTGGCATCCCTGAACTTATTTTACTCATAAAAGAAGTATAGAAGTATTTGATCCCTAATTCAACCTTAAAAATTTATTGAACAGTAAATTTCACTTCATTTGTATTTATATAATATTATTCAAGTGAAATAAAAATTCAAAAACAGATTATCAGGGAGAATATATAAAATACTTCAATTACATTTGTACACTTTGTGGATGATCCTCCAACATCATATCAAAGTTTTGCAATTTTAGATTCATTAAGTTAACGGTGGAAAAAGTGGAATTGTGCAAAAAAGTACAACAAAATTAATATAACATGTAGTACAGTACAGAACCCGTTATCCGGAAATCAGAAAACCGGAAAACCAAAAAACCGGAACGAAATTCGATAAATTTTCCCGCAATTTAAAAAAAAAATTTTTTTTTTCCTCATNATGATCCCCCAACATCATATCAAAGTTTTGCAATTTTAGATTCATTAAGTTATGATGGAAAAAGTGGAATTGTGCAAAAAAGTGCAACAAAATTAATATAACATATATATAATTATCAATCATTACATAACCTCACATTATGGACACTCCTACAAAACGGACACCTCTCATTACGGATATTTTTTTATTTACCCATGACAAAACTATGAATAATTCAGTATCTATATGTATATGAAATAAAATATATATATTTCACTGAGCAAATACAATAAATGCAGTTAAAATATTCCATACCAAATGGAGTTTCTGGTCCTCTTCTAAAACAAACAAGTTTTCTTTATGAATGTAAAACTCAGCTGCTTGTAACATAGCTTTGAGAGGAACGACACCAACAATTTGTGAACCAGTAACAGCTAGTTTCAGATCTTTGGCTCCTTTGCATACCTATGCAGAATTTTTTGGAAAGAAAAATTATTACTGCTGTGAATGTTTATATTTTACAAACATAATGAAATTAAATTAAATGAAACTTACTTCTTCATATGCAATGTGTACAGGGGTGACATCATGATCTGTAAGATTGATTGAAACCTGAGCAATGTTTGCTTCGTCTAACCACCATCCTATAGCTTGACATCTTTTTAGCTTACCAGGCTAGCAGACGAAAACATAACTTTAACAAAACACATTTTTTTAAAAAAATCATTAAAAATGAATCTATCTTATTTTTTTACAAGAAAAATTAACGCTGAAATAATACATTTAACTTTTCCACATTGTCGTATTTTTAGAAAAAAGTGATCAGGGAATGTATACAAATCTTTCAATAAGAAATAAGCACTTTTTAAATACTCTTTAAGCACTATATACATTAACAAAATGCAAAATAATTTTAAGAGACTTTACATGATCATGATAAAATAACTAGTTTTTGACAAAGAACTCTTTTCGTAATTATATTAAAACTTTAAATTCAGTGGCCCAACTGCCCATAGAGGGCCAAGGCCTACTGTGCCCATCTCAGTTTTTTGACCATGGGTTCTGGGGTGCATGCAAGAGCAGTTGCTCCGGTTGGGTGGCCAGTCAAACGGGGAATGCCCAAGTATTTTGTTCCCAAGCATGCTTGGTACTCATTTTATCGACCCACTGAAGGGATGAAAAGCTGAGTCAACCTTGTCCAGTCTGAGGATCGAACCAAGGACCTGCGGCACAAAAGCACAGAGTGCTACTACTCAGCCAATTTCTGAGGGTGAAAAATGAAGCCTGAAATTGAGAATATCTTGCGAAATGCAGCAGAGTTGAACATGGGAGTGCAAGAATCTCACCTCAGTGTATGCTCATGTAGACCCCCAAATATTTCATCAAACATGTAAAATGATAGGTGCTTTCATATGCTATGTAAAAAAATACATACCATATACATTCATAGGTAAAAAAAAGTTGTGAACTATAGCCAGCTAACTGAGAATCAATCCTTGTTAAGAAAATAAGAACATTAGGTTATTTTTAAATTACTCTGTGCAAAATGTCTGACTGATTGTATTAATTAACACACCCTTTTTCTCAAAGAACGAACAGACAAATTATTATTATTTTAGTTTATTATTCCTTATTAATTCGAGTTACAAAAAGTAAATACAGATTAGTACGACTCAAAAACTTACAAATTTGTTGCATTTTTATTGTGATTTTTTTTCTTCTTATTTCACAACTGACTTTAAGAAAGGTGCGCTTTTAAAAAGCCCGTTAGTGTTGAAAAACTTTACTTAAAAATATTGTTAAAATCATTTTCCAACTTTAGCACAATTCAAAAGATAATTTGCTATCAGAAAAATGCCATGACATTTACCTTTGAAATGACAATGCCTTTTTTTGTTAAACAGCAAAAGCGAAAAATAGAAAATTGTAAAAAGATTCCAAAGCCGTGATATTTTAAGAATCATCATCTTATAAAATTGTTCTTTCCCAAACATTGGGTTTATTTTTTTATACAAAAATGAGATACATTAGAGTATTTTTGTATTTCAAATTATTTTACAGCTGTGACAGGGTTCGCAGTCAAATCCTTCAACAAAAAATAAGGACCTTAAAAGAACTTTTTAGGCACAAAAAAAAAAAAAAAAAAAAAAAAAAAAAAAAAAAAAAAAAATTTTTTTAAGCCCAATATATATTAACAAAAGGATAAATAATTTTTAAAGATTTTACCTGATTATGATAAAATTAACTAATTTCTGACAAAGAACTCTTTTCTTGATTATATTAGCCACCATAAAAAGATAGAGAGATTTTTCGGTTCGATTTCAGAGGATGGAAAATGAAGCCTGAAATTGCAAAATGCAGCAGAGTGCAAGAATCTCACCAAACCCACACATAGACACCCCATAGTCACACAAGCAGACTCCCAAGTATTTCATCAAACATGAAACATGTTTGGCGACATTATACATTACTGACCGGTGGTACACTGAAATGGATTGTGGTTGAATGAATTGTGAAAACGTTCAATAGAAAAATGTGAAAACCACGCTTTTGCATAATAAATTGCAGCGAAAATCGACATGGTAAAGAAAAAAATTTCATTTTCGAAAAGGCAAAATTAAGCACTTTTTAAAAACACACCATGAAAAAAGCAAATTTAAGGGCTTTTAAAAAACGAAAAAACATATTTAAGCACTTTTTAAAAATGCTATGCACCATTTTTAGCACATAGATTTAGCCCTGTCCTTGTGTGTCCCCGCAATTACCACAATCAACATAGAAATAGCAAAATTTGTGATTCGTGATTTCAGCAGGGTTACATTTTTAGAATACAGGGGATTTTTAAAATACATCTCAAACAAAGCACCTGGGTGATGAAGAGAGCATTGATGAAAGTAAGAATGTACCTCGTCTTTGCTTCGCCCTTGTTCTCTGATATCCAAGGCGATCCGATGGGCTTGCTCTTTTGTACAGAGAACATTTACATTGTATGCAATGAGAAATTTTCTAGCCCCAGCCATAGTTGCACCCCAACTCGGCACAAATGTAGCAGGACCATAATCCGGCTTCCATTCAGGTTTGGAAATCTAAAACAATAGCTTTTTATTACAATTTCTAAAATAATATTTACAAATCAGGAAGCACTTAATAAATATTTGTGTGCATAATATATGCGCTTCCTTATTACAAGCGTATGTGCTTCTATATTACAAATTAGGAAGCACATATGAATTGAATTCCGCTCCTGGCTCGCAATAATTTATTACAATTTCTAAAATAATATTTACAAATCAAGAAGCACTTAATATTTGTGTGCATAATATATGCGCTTCCTTATTACAAACGTATGTGCTTCTATATTACAAATTAGGAAGAACATATGAATTGAATTCCGCTCCTGGTTCGCAATAACTGCAATGCCATAAACTCAATATAATAGTCGTAAACCCCGGAATGAGTTGGCTGCTCAATGCCAGTTATGAAGTAAAATAAAATGAGGAAACACTTTTTAGAAATATTACAAGTATAATTTGAATTTTGAAAGGCGGAGAAATATACAAAAGAACTGGCATTAAAGTGAGAAGAGAACAACAAACCATAAATAATAAATAAAAAAGCATGTGAAAATATTTTGCACGCACACAAAATTTTTTTAAAAATTATTGACATACTTATTTAAAGTTTCCTTTTTATTTCTATAAGAGAACATTGACAGTCAATGAAATTGTTGAGTGTTGTATATAACTCATTAAAGAGATGAAAATATTGAGAATGAAAACAATAATGTAAAACATAAATAATGCAGAAACATCAAGAAAAAATAGACATTTATCATAATATTTTTACTTCATTATTTCTTCTTTTTCTAAAGTTCAGAAAGTCTGAAAAATCTTATTTTTGACTAGGGGGTACAAAGCTTTCTGTTATCAAATATCTTTCATCTTTAATCCAAATACAAACTGAAGAATATATAGTTATCAAAAGAAAATGTTTCCTTTTTTAAAAACTCAGTTTGATGAACTATAACCAAAAAGATAACATAATTTGTAGCATCGAAGTTTAACTATGTCAAGATGATATTTCAAAATGAAAAGCAGTTCAAGAAAATTTTTATTAATTTATATATTTTTTTAATTATTTTAGTTTCATAAAACGAAAGAATTAGTCCTACTATTTTCAGTTTTTTACTTTTCAGATGCACATTTTCTCCTTTACACACCTTAATAACTTGTTGATATTTATATATTTTAATGTATTTTCATATGAAATAAAAATGCATATAAAAAAAATCTCTTAGCAACTTACAGCAAAGCAAACAACAAATTGAGAAATTTTAAACAGGTATTGAAAGATGGTTTTTCTCTCTTTTTTTTTCTTAGAAAAAAAACTTTTAACAGTTTATTTATTTTTTTTTTAAACACTATTAAAAGATTACAACAATTTAAAATAATGGGGAATTTTTTTTCCCAAAGAGCAACTGCAATTATCAATTATTGATTTAGTAAATTTATTGATTTTTAGCAGCCAGGATAGTCTGGTAGGCAGGGCGCTGGACTCAGGTTCGTGAGAATAGGAGTTCAAATCCAGTCCTCCAAAGACTTTCCATGTAGTAAATGGTGACAGGTGCATGTTAAATCTGTCAGGCGAAAGACAAAGATTTTACTTTATAAGGTACTAATCAAGTCAGTTTTGACTTATGCTTCAGAGACATGGACTTTAACAATAAGGGAAGAGAAGTCATTAGCAACCTTCGAAAGGAAGGTCCTATGAACCATCTATCCTCGATAACAACAACTGAAGAAAAAGATATAATTTTGAAATATATAAGATCTTTAATAGTGATGATATCATTAAACTAAGTAGAATGAGATGGGCCGGGCATGTACTGAGAATGAGCCCAGAACGAACAGCATTAGGAGTCTTTAATGCAACCCCCTACAATAAAAGGCCAAGAGGAAGGCTCAAAAAAGAGATGAAAAGACTGTGTGGATGAGAATTTTGCCATGCTAAAAGTAAAGAACTGGAAATCAATTGTTTGGAGTAGGGCAGAATGGGAAAAGCTTTTGAGGAAGGCCCAGGCTCACAAAGGGCTGTCGTGCCAATGCTGATGAAATGGTGACTGGTGCATGTTAAATCTGTCAGGTCACAAAGCCCCCCATGTTCCCTTAACAAATTATACCTCTGTGGGTCCTGGAGTGGAGATTGATTGTTCTCTAGTTCATGTTAAAATTATGGTCAGTGGATGAATGAATGAGTCGGCCCTATAAACGGGTGTGACAGAAGTCAAATTCTTGGCCATAGATGGCGCCACTGGAAAATAACAACAATAACACCCTTTGCCTTAATGGCCTACGACAACATCAGCTTTGATTTTTGATGATTTTGCTAAAACAAGTAGTATTTCCTACTTAAAATTTAGAGCATATGTTACTAAAATAAAAAGCTATTTTAAATGCACTGTTATTGTATGAAGGATATGCTTTTTTCGTTAACTTCCGACACTTCCTGATTAGTTTATGAAACATAGTAAAGACAGAGGGAAAAAATTATTTCTTTTTTCTATTTAATGTTTCTAAAACATATTTAAAACAAGTGTTTCAAATTTTTTTTTTTTAAATGCATCAACCCTGTTCATATGCATTTATCATTGGATTTCCTCACTTAGAAAAGTCTACATTTATAAAAGGAAAAATAAGATTTAAATAAATGAATACAGAAAAATGCAATAAGTTGATGCATTGAAATAATTAAAATACTCACTGAAATACCTTTTCTAGAATGCCTTCATATTCTCCAGTTCTAATTTGAGGGACCGTTTTTCTGTGCTCTTGATCAGAAGCAAAACCATACAAGTACACTATAAAAATAAATTTTATATTAAATTGAGAAGAGAAAAATAACAAATATAGTTCACCAATAAAATTGAAAAGACAAGCTAGAAAAAAACATTTTAATTCAAATGGAAAATATAAGTAATATACAATATAATTTCACAAGCAAAATGCAAAAAAGTTTAAGAAAAGTGAAAACTTTCTAAAACTACAAAAATAGTTTTTTATTCAATCTAAGGAAATAAAAATAATTTATTACACTGAGAAAAGAAATCAGAATGGACAAGTTTATGACAGTTGACTTCTTTAGCTTAAAAAGTCCTTTAAAAATATATATAAGATTTGTAAAAACTCCTATTTACTTAACAGAAATGTCTTACAACAGGAAGTATATTTCCTATTGAATATTGATCTTATTTTGCTCTATAATGCTTTTATTTTAATTTGAATAATTTAAAAGCCAATAAACTTTCTTTAATCAAAGTATTTAGCCTGCATTTAATTTATTTAGTAGATAATTAATACCGGTAGAAGTTGCATGGTGCGGGATTTGGTGAGTGCGGTGAATGCTTGAGAACAGTAATGAGTATGTCTGCCAAAAACTGTTTCACCAAAAGCGCATTGTGCACCAGGGCATTGCCTTGGAGCAAGATTCATACGTTGTTGCTCCAAATAACTGTTTTTTTCTTCCACACTATTTCTTTAAGTCTTAAGACCTGAATGTCAGATTGCTGATTTACTGTATGGCACTGACATACCCATTCAATTATGATGATATCATTAATATTAAAAATAGGCGATGAGCACAACTTTTTGTTTGCATTAGCACATTCAAGCTTTTTTAGCCTTTTGCAATATGGGGTCTTCCATGGTTTTGCTTTTGTCAGAACAAATGCTTTTCCTGTTCATTGTTCACTCACATGCTTAGTTTTTTGGTACCAGTTTTGCACAAACTTTCCTCACATGCAAGTCTGTGGTCAAAATTTTTCTTATTGTTTCTCTGTCAATGTTTGTAATATCTGACAAAAGAACACTCAAACATTGGTCTTCATGCAGTATTTCATTATTTTTTTCTTCATGTTTTTATCAGTTCCTGAAATCACGGGTCAACCAGAGCATTCATCATCTTCATGAACCTCCAGAACTTCCAATAATCGTTAGCGCCATTCAAACATTTCACTATGTGACATACAATTATCTTGATAACCTTCTTTGGGGCTGTGATGTATCAGAGGACATAGTGTTTGCCATCCAATGAGGTAAACCAGATTCGAATTCCAGGGATGGCTGGTCCGCATCCGGCAATTCTGCATCCCGCTTGCACCTACCCCAGTGCTGACGTAAAATATCATCAGTGGTAGACGGATCATGGGTTAAAGTCCCCTTGCCATCAGGCAAACCATGGGAGGTTTTCATGGTTTTTGCTCCATGTAATGCAAAAGCGGGTTAATTCCATCAAAAATTCCCTTAATCAAAACAATTTTCTCCCAATGCTTGATCCAGAAGCTCCCTTGTCTTCTGGATTGGGTTCAAAATTACAAGGCTACGGAGTTGAACATTAGTAGTTGTAACCCAAAATTGCATTGGCTGTTCAACGACAACTTAATGTGCTGCATGGTTTTTAAACTTATCAAGATAGCGGCACTTCATTAAAACGTCAAACAAGAATAAATAACAAGATAGAATGAAGGAAGGAATAAAAACCAACTGCACTGAAAGCCTTAAGGTTTATTACAATTCTATTCCCACTTTTCCACACCAAGCCTAGTGGCTAATGCATGCACAGTCTGGTTATTTATTCGCCACACCTCCTATAGTTCTTTTATCAAAGTAAAATAAACGATGATTGTTATAAGTAAGCACACATACCAGGAACTTTTAATTCAGCAGCTAGTTTTTCTGAAAACTTCCGGGCACAGAATATACACTCTTCCATTTCAACTCCCTGTACTGGTATAAATGGACAAACATCAAGAGCACCAAGGCGAGGATGTTCACCTGAATTTTGCAAAAACAAAAGAACATTATAACAGGGTGCATACACAAATTTTAAACCAAAAAGGAAGCAGTTTTCGAGCATTCAAAAAATATTCTTAAATTCTTTATTTCAAAAATATATATAAGGGGATATTTCTGTAGAGTGACATGTCACGTCAACTACAATCGCCAAGGTGTGCCACTGCCCAGAAGTTGTCTAAACTTGGCAATTATTCTGCAGCAGATCACAATACGGAAATATCTCCAAATATAATTAGGATATGCATACTAATTAAAAAAATTTCTTCCTATTATTGAAAGTTCATATATATACATGAACTTTCAATAATAGGAAGATACATTGTTTCTTAGTGCGCATATCATAGTAATGTTATTATTGTGGTAGAATGAATTGTGAAAACATTGAATAGAATAGTATGAAAACAATGCGTTTTGCATAATTCGTGACAAAAATAGACATGATAAAAAAAAATCTCATTTTGGAAAAGGGAACATTAAGGAATTTTTAAAAAAGCAACTTTAAGTACTTTTTAAAAAAGCTACGGACCTGTATAAATTTGATCATAAATAAAATAGTGATTCTGTGGGATATTCACTTAAGAGGACTCCATTTCCTCAATAAACTCATTCCACGAAAATTTATAGTCATATAAACAGTGCAAGTCATTAAGGGTGTCTAACAACCTAAAAGGTGTTTTCTCCAGTTCAAATAATTCCACTTTTTTTTCTCATTCTACTCTGCTATTATTATGTTGATTGTAGAGAGTCTAAAACTAAAAGAGCTGCTTCCTTATTATAATGTAATTCAACAATATTAACTAATTACAAAATACATTTTAAGATAAGCTTTTTTAAATCAATATCTAAACTCTTTTACAATTATTATTTTCAGGGCAAATTTCATTGATATACTATTATGAATTACAGTTAAACAGATTCATTGAATGATTAAGAACTGTAATGTTCCTACCACTACTAAAATACAATTCCAATTCTGGAAGGTTGACAATGTCGAAAACTACTATCCCCACATTGGTAACACGGATGTGATGTGAATATGCCTGCCTTGCCCGGAACTCCCACTTTTATTAGAACACCCCTACTTCAATGGATGACTCACACTGCATGGTCAACTTACTACTACTTGTGACTGTGTCCTCCTCGTGCTGTTGATACTCAGTCTCGATCACACACAACATACAACCTATTCACTCGACTGCTAAAGGCAACACAGAAGCGACAACGACCGTGAACTTAATCCAAGATCAGCCCTCAAAAAGTAGGGTGATCTTAATACAGCTCACCCGGCTTTTCACAAAAACAATAAAAAATCAACTAATGGTATCCGTTCATGGAATTCTATCACAGCTATAATTCTGGTGGGAACTTAACAACCAACTTAATGTGTAATTTGACGCCTGCACAAATCAGATTTCATTAGGCCTGTTTGGTAAGCCAAAATATTAAATTATAGTTGTAAACTAAAGAAAAAAAAACTAGGACCATGCACCTTAGTTTAGAAAAAAAAATTATTTAAATGTACCTTTATGCTTTGTCATGTCAATCAACTTATTTGCTATCCTTGCAGCATTCAGGGCTCCTTCAATGACAGCATCAGGAGAGCCAACGAAGGTGTACACTGTCCGATTGGTAGAGGGGCCAGGATCCACATCTAGCAGGGACACGCCACTTGTACTTCTAATAGCCTCTGATATTGCATCAATTATCTAAAAAATAAATGAATTGGAGACAATTGTGGAACAACTGTTTTAAATTTCAACGTAAAAATTCCAATAATAATTGGCAGCATAAATTAGTTAGAGAGATAGATTAGAAGATTTGTGTATCACTACTAACTCCAAAATAATTTCAGCTATTTCTGGGCAGTGGCCGGCCAGAAATAAAAGAAAAAAATCACAGATGAGGACCAACTAAACAGGTATAACTGTTCAGTTGAGTTGATACCCGGCAAACAATTATATTTCAAAAAAAAAATTTGTTTTAAGCTTAAAAACGTTTTGGTGCCTTGGCAATTGTTATTGGCGCAAATAGATGCTGATGTGGAAATATCCTGTAGGGGATATTTGTAAGTAGTGATTTTACTCCATCTACTTTTATCTTTAGTGTCGTTCAGGAGGAAGACAAAAACAGTTAAAGACTGAAAATGAATTTTGAAAAATGAAATCTTTAAGATTATTTAATTCTATATCTTTTATGACATTGACAGAAATGGAACAGCAGTGTCACCATTTTGGCGCAAATGAATTTGGTTTTAGGAGCAGAAAGGAGCAAATAATTTTTATACCATAGTGCTTGTAAAATCACATTTTATGTAATACTTAAATGGAGTTCAAAAGAAAAAGCATTATTAAATAGAAAAAATTTAACAAGATTGTAACAAAGAATTATCTAAATAAATATACATCAGAAAATTTACTCAATAGGTTTCTTGCAGAAATAATTGTATTTAAGACTTTTTGACACATTTTATTCACGAAAATTCCGTTGAAATTCATTTAATNAGATGAAGTGGAGTCTCGCCCCGAACGCATTGATTGTCTGCTGTGCTCCGCGCGCTTGGCAGACACCAAGACGCTAGGCCCGGTTAGAAACGGTGGCGTTAAAAATCACGTGAGAGAGCTCGGGAACAAAACAGAAAAAACGAGAAAGATCTGCGGGTGTTTTATAAAAAGGGCCGCCAGCAGTATTCGACAAATTCAAGGACCTATCAAGTTTTTCAAGGACCTAAGACGTTTTTCAAGCACTTTCAAGGACCTAAATTTAGCAAAAAATAATTCAAGGACTTTCAAGGACTCTCAAGGACCGTGGGAACCCTGTGAAATGAGCCAGCCAGTATAGGGACTGGCGTGCTGATTGGCGTGTTTTCTGATGAATCTCGCTTCAATTTGTGGTACCATGATGGCCGCATTCGTGTCAGACGCTATGCTATGCCGGTGAACGCCATCTTCTGGAGTGCGTTATCGAACGCCACAGTGGACGAACGTCGAACACCCGGAGTTATGGTCCAGGGTGCTATACATATCATGGACGATCTCAATTGTTATGAATTGTGGGTAATCTGAACAGCAACCGGTACATCAGTGAAGTTCTACAGCCCCAAGCTGTTCCCTTCTTTCAAGCCTTGCCAGGTGCTGTATTTCAACAGGACAATGCCCGTCCCCATATTGCTAGGACTGTTCAATCCTTCCTTGCATCGCGACAGGTACAACTTCTTCCTTGGCCGGCGTATTCCCCGGATTTGTCACCTATTGAACATGTGTGGGATTTTGTTGGTCGGCGTCTCGCTCGTAATCCTCGTCCTGTTGCTTCTACAGACGAACTTTGGGTACACATACAAACAGTATGGAATTCTCTTCCTCAGACACACATTAAAAGTTTGCTTGACTCCATGCCACGTCACGTGGCAGCACTTATTGCGGAGAGTGGTGGCTACACAAAATACTGATTTCGATCTCTTGTTATTGTTTGCTTGCTTTGAAAGTTAAATCATTTATTTGTACCACTACTATTCAACTGTGTGTAATTAATTTCATTCAATTATGACGATTCCTTCATGGTGTTGCAATTTTCACAAACAGGAGTTTATATCATATATATGACTTATTATATATCATATTACATGTTTCAAAAATTATTGAAACTATTGATTGGTTTTTCTAATCGTAATCTTAATACTTTAAGACCCATATTATAACCATTTGGTTTATATCACAGGTAGTAATAACTATGAGTTGTTAATTATTATTAGGGATGTAACGAATATTTGGTATGCGGCCCTTTTGCTAAATATTTTACTGAATGCTCGGCAAAGTATTATTTGTAAAAATATTTAACAACTCGTTTTTTTAAGCTGGAAATTTTAATAGATTTAATAAAGAATATTCTAAAATCAAATTTTTTGCTATTCATTATTAGAAATAGTTTTACACATACACATATTTGTTAAGTTCTAAAACTTATTAGTTTAGGTTCTGAAACTCATAGAAAAACGGAAATTTGAAGAATTGAAACTAGATTATTTAATACTGAACCATAAGTTTTGCACTGCTGATTTTTTTCTTTCTTGATAAATACATGCAAAAAGTCAATTTTCTCGTTCTTTTAACACTTAATGTTTTAAAAATTGAGAAATTTTTTTGGGTTACATTTTTGCTTGTTTTTCTATTCTAACTTAAGTGTAGCATGCTAATGGAGTGGTTCTAATAGATTTTAATCTTTTATTGTCACTTTTTTCTTGTAAGGTAGGACAGATAACTAGTAACATAGAAAACTGTGATTCTAAACAGTAAAGTTATATTTCAGAACTAAGAAAATTATTTTTTTCTGTTTCTCTTTCAATTCTTTTTATCCCCGTGGCAGAATCGTGGTGATACAGCGACATTATCACAGAACGATATGGAGTTCTTGCAGAAAGATTTTTTCTTTGAGAAGTAAAAAAATTTAGTTTTCGCAGAAATTTTCAAAAAATTTTATCTTTTCTTTAAAACTATATTCAAAACATGCATTTCTCCTGCATATGAGTGGGGAAAAAAATGCTTGTGATTTTTTGATTCTCATTTGAGAATAATGAAAAATAAAATAAAAAATAATGAAGTAAAAAATTTGGTTTTCTCTTCTACAGAAAAAGTTTATTCCTTTTTTTTGTTGAAGTTATTACTTTTAGTTTCCACATAGCTTTTAAAATCCTATATTTTTCATACGGTATATTTATTACAACTGCTCGAAATGAAAACACACATTTAGTTAAAATTTTTGGAAGAGTCCGATTTGCGTGATTTCACGGTCGATCTTTTTTTCGGTAGTTACTGCAACAGATTTCACGATTTTTTTAAAATTATTTTTAATGTGATAATGATTTACAAAATGCAAAAAAGAAAAGAAAAGTGTTTTCCCCTACAAAATGCGAGAATATTACTCATAATATTACAATAAAAAAATATTAAGTAGTCAAATAAAAAAAATTTTTTTATCCAAAAAGTTTTTTTTTTTTTTTTTTTTTTTAAGTTGACAGTTTGGTTACCTTAAATTAGTAACAAATATATTTTATATTATTCAAAGTATCTTGCAGAAAGTTTAGTAGGTACTAGAGAGGTGTGTCGCAGAAATCCCGAAAAAATTCTGTCACAGGGCTCTTTATTAACTTTTTTTTTATCAGTGTTCTTATTGTGATAGCATTTTTTAAAGATCATTTCTAACGAACATAATTCTTTTATAGTAACTTTTTTCTCTTTTATTACTCTTGTTACAAAATAAAATGTAGAATAACTGCAGATAAATTGTATGAACCAGTTTCAAACTATTGGTCATTTGATAATTTCAAATATAAGCAGTACATCTATATCGATATTTTTGATTTTAAATTCATTTTTTAAATTTAGGATTAACTTTTATACGTTTTTGGTTACTCTTGTTACATTTTAAAGAACAGTTAAATTGACCCTTTTTTACCTCAGTATATGCTTTTTTATCATCTTTTTCTAATACTAACACAAAAAAAAAAGAAAATACCTACTACTATTGTAAGAAAATAATTTAACAAAGCAATTAAAATTACTATATAAATCGTAATTTGGAATTGAATAAAATTTAGAAATTTTTGGTATAAAAAAATATGGTATAGAAAACACATGGTATATTAAGAAAATGATGATTTTTGGCATAGAAAAAATTACCATTTACTTTCACAAAATTACCATTTTTTCAGTTTTGTTTTCTTTGTAAATTAATAAGAAATCATAGAAAATACCTCAATTTAATTTGAAGCAAAAAATCCACTGTCTTACTTTTCATGGAATTTTTCATCTTTAGAATATGCAAAAAAAATTAAGCAAGACAATCCCCTCAATTCAAATTTATGCATTTTTAATCTAAAATTGTATGAAATAAAATCCATTCATAGATTTGATATTGATAAGATACTACAAAAGTCCTCGTTTTCTTCAACAAAAAACCAAAGTCCTATGCACCGTTTTCAACTGTATATGATGCTGAGCTCTAGAATAATTTTCCATTTGAGATATCTTTTAAGCACAAAGTAATTTAGCAAAAATCATTTTCATCCCATAAGAAATTTTTGTTAAAGCTAGATTTTAATAATATTTTCTCTAGTTCAGAAATGTCTAAAAGTTTAAGTGTAGAGGCTCTTGAATGACAATTAACACAGATTGAACTATCTAAGTTAACTAACATAAATTAAGGACATACATCAATTAATAAATTAAGTTAGATACCTCTTTATT
The DNA here is from genome assembly GCF_043381705.1 of Parasteatoda tepidariorum. Classification (NCBI taxonomy): domain Eukaryota; kingdom Metazoa; phylum Arthropoda; class Arachnida; order Araneae; family Theridiidae; genus Parasteatoda; species Parasteatoda tepidariorum. The sequence goes on from NC_092211.1 coordinate 9,759,380, forward strand.
CCGTCCTTCTGAAAAATTTGGCACACATTCAACGATCTTCGACTTCATTGTTTAATAGTCTGATTAAAACAAAAGGAAAGAATTTAAACTTAAATGAAATATGTACAAATTTTATTTCTCAAATCTAATGGTTCAACTATAGGCTTCAATCTTAAGGCTTTATACACAGAAATCTTATCACCCGAAACAAAGTCCATAGATTAAAAAGAAATTCCTTAACTGGAGCAAATTAATGTTTGGCAATAGTTTGTTTAAAACATTACAAAATCATGAATGTTTCTGATATCTTTCTTGATGAAATCCTGATATTTTTGACCGGTTTGTTGACAAGAAAAACATGGCTCTCTGATGCCAGATGCGAAATTAAAAGCATGAAATATACCGCCCTACTAATCGTTATTATTATTTGCTACTGGGCGTTTTTATTGTTTTGAAGCTCAAATGAAGTAAAGAAATTTCTGTTTTCAGAAACATCAATAAAAGGCGCACCAAAACTCGGACTTTTTAACGTTCGTATAATATTAAAAATTTTTGACTGTGGGTGTTATTTTATCAAACGCAAAAGTTGTGAATATTTCTTGTTCGTTGACCACATTATTATTTTTAAACTACCTTTAATTTTTATGTGTCATAAAAAATTCGTCTGGCTTGTTTGTAGTTGCAGTATTATCTAATTGATTTCTTTGTCATAATTTTGTATTTTATGATCATAAAGTGAAAAGAAATATTCTTAAATCTTCCTTCTTGGAACTTTTCGGGTTCATCAATCTCAAATGAAAGTTATTATTTAGTGAGAGTGATATCATTCTTCGATTTTTAAAAAGCAACATTTGACTGTCACTTAAATGATTTTATATCTGTATTTTAGGTATGCTATTTATTGCTTATTTTATTAAAATTTATTAATATTTATTTAAAAAATGCGTATCTGTTATCATCTGACACTTTTAGGAATATTATAATCTTAAATAATAAGGAATTACAGTGTTTTGAATACTAATCCAAAACGAACATCTAGTTACGAAATTGCGCGTAATTCGTACCAATATTGCAACAATTCATAATTAGTGTGCTCTTACAGCAGATATGTGACGATGCCTCGGGGATAACTCCTCGATTAAATTCTTCTAATGAAAAAAGAGGAGTGAAAAAAAGTAGGGTAAATATATAAATAACGCAAGAAAAAAAAGTCATTTTATGGATTTTAAATCCATTTTAACGTAATTTTTTTTCATATAGTAATGAAATTATTTTATCTTATGAAAATATTTAGAGCAAAACATTTTAAATCGTTTTCTTAAATGCAAAAAAGGTTAGGCCTTAACCTTCAGTATAAATTGCTATTTTTTTTCTTTTGTAGTCCCATATGCATGCAACTGCCTTCTAAAATTTACCGCAACTGTTGATAAATTAGCATTTTTCTCTAATTTATATTGTGGCTTACTCTGAAAAATTAAATTTTAAAGACAATAATTTTAATATCATGACTGAATTAATTTTGCTACTTTAAAGCAAAGAACTTAGTTATCTTTAATAGTTTAAATTGCTGTTCCAATCCATCTAAATCCAAACACATCAATTTTGTTCATTTCTTTCATGTCTATTAAACTACTATCATGCCTAGCAATTTTACACAATATCTTCTGTTAATCAAACTGAAAGTCGATAACATTTTAACACTAAATTGATTAATGAAAGTTCTAAAAAGCTTCCTACAAAAGTTCAATTTAAGTTCTGATCACAGTAGACTTCTAAGAATGTAGACAATAACATGTTGTATCTAGTAACATTAAAGTTAGAATTTAAAAATCTAAGATACTTATAAAATTTGGCATATTTATTTATAATGTGACAGATCTAAAATTTTTGAAATTTAAAAAGTAAGCTCTCTGTATTTAAGGAGTTTTCAAAATATGATGTGTTATATTTTCAAATTTTAAGCCATACATTTACCTATTTTATCACCAAAGAGTTGAGAAATTTTGAATATGTGGGAATTTCTAACTGTTTTAACCATAGATAAAACTGTCTTGTTAAAAATGTAAAAAAAAATATATATATTAAGTAGCACATTACATGCAGTGTTTAACGTCAAATAATTAATACTATAAAACAAAATGTTACCATTTCATTAAGACTATTTAAAAATTCTTTAAAAAACTGAGATCTTTGAACTGAAAGAAAAGAATTAATGAAGGATATAAAGGGATTATAAAAGGAACAATATAAATTTCAATTTTTATTTTTCTCATTAAAGCTGTTATGTTTTTAACTTCTATACTACAATTGTTAATTATATTATTCATATATTAAGTACCATTTATAAATTAACATGGGTTTTAAGAGTTTGAAAATGATGAAATATCTCGAGAAATATACAGTGGATCAAAAAAAGATCAAAGCATTGGATCTGTGTCATTAACAAAACATGCTGTGACAAAAAATATACCAGATCTTTCAGATGAAAATTTACACAAGATTCTCTTCTAGATATATTTGAATTTTTTTTACCATAATGTAAGTTTATTAGCTAAATTTTAAACATTAAGTCAAGGAAATTTTTTGCTATTATCATTACGTTGAACTTTATAAAAGTAAAGAAAAAATATAAACTTCCTGTTTCGAATTTCACCTGAATAATTCAAAATTATAGCAATAAACATAATGTTGTATATAAACACTCTGAAGCTTCAGATATTGTTTAACATCGGTGCTAACTCAAATTGCTTCAAATGTCATATCCTAATATTTTGCAGTGTTCTTTCTAAATGTTTTCAGAAGGATGACCCGCTCTTTTACAAATTGAAAAGGGTTGTCTGCTTTTTCATTTAATTTGCTTCTTCTTCTTAGTCAACACAACAGCCCCTTGCAGGCCTTAACTGCCTCAACAGCTGACAAACACCAGTGCCTCCTATTCAAGGCAACTCCCTTTCAATTTCTAATAATTTAATTTGTCCAATTTCTTATAATTTAATTTGCTACTGAAGTGAATTTGAACATATTCCCATTACCATCGCTTTTAAAACTCGTTTTTTAATTAGTTCTTGATAATTCATCTTGTCTGAATCATCTAATTTTTCTGGGGAAGACGTTATAATTTTCCCTAAGAAAGAATTAAAGGATGTTAATACATTTAGATTGTTTATATCATTATCACTAACTGGAGTAAGAGGTCTCAAACTTAAAACTGGTTTGACACTTTGACTGCTGCACGTGTTTATAGTGAAATATCCTACAGGCCATGAGTACCGCTCTATGAAGCATATTATGCTAAGTACTTCCACCAATATTTTAATAATGCGAGTCTCTGGTGGTCACAAGAATAATATCTAGCTCCGTTTGTTTCCATGTAATCATGTCTGTTTATTTCTGGCCATTGCTTCGCATCTGTTTCTCATCTCCCCACTTTGCATGATCAGTTTGAATATTTGTCGAGTAAAGAGGAGAATAACTTATAATCTTTACCCTAATTCATTTAAATGGAAAACTTATTTCTTAGTGAGTCAAATAGCTGTGATCAAGGAAATTATTTTGAGGCTCACAATTTTCTTAATAAAATTTTTTTTTATTACTTTTATAACAATTCAATAGTTTTGTTATTTCCTGTGAAATATCTTTTCAAATACATACTAATATCCTTCGCAAGTAGTCAAATAAGCGTCACACCAATACGGGTGATGCGACAGTCAACATGTTAATTTGAGTTAAACATGTAGTTAATTCCTCGAATGTTAAATATGTATCACTCACCCATAGCTCAACTCAAATGAAGTTACACTGACTTTATTCCAGAATCCTAGATACCACCAAAAACACGAGGATTTTAAGTGTTCTCCATAAGTGTGTTTCGAAGTGCGTCCCACTCTTCCTACCCTTTGATCTCTATAAATGCGTCCTTGCAATTTTCCCATGAATAAGCCGCTATCCCTTAAAAACAACACCTTTTTATTTTATTTTTTCAGGATAAGGTTGTTTTCTCAACCATGTGTTTTAACACTTTGCCTCATTTAGACCCATTTACCATTTATCATTAAAATTCTAAAATGCTTTCTTAATGATCTTAATAATTATTGTTTAAAGATATCAAATATAGATTCTCTGTACCTTTAGGTATGTTAACAGAATGGAAATAGGATGTTTATTATTGCTTTAAAAACCTTGTTTTTAATAATAAGGAAAATTTAAATGACAGTAACAATTCAATTTTTTTTCTTCTAAAATTAATCAATCTGTTAAGCAACTACAAAAAAAGTTTGTAGTTATCCCCATAGACAATCTTGTATAGAAAATTCTATGTTGAACTTTTAAATTAGGAGTTAAAAAATAGCAAAGATTCTAAGCTTAGTAATTTAAATGATAATATTATCATTAAAAAAATTTAGCTTTATATTGAGAGGTTGAAAGTTGAAATCAATAAAATACAATTTCCTTATTTAATTATCAGTCCAAAATTTCATGAAATTTCTATTAAATTTATAACAATCACATGTGGGTCTAATACTTACCTAACTAAATCTGACACCATTTTCTCTAACTACTTAAATAAAATTATTAACAATATTGTTATAGAAGATTTCTCTTGGATTATCTCTAATGATCAACTGATTCTAGAATTTATTAAACAAAATAAAATTAATTCTAATAAATTTACTAAAAACTCCTTTGTTAACTAAATTTATATTTTTACCATGTGCAAATCCATTTCTGGCAAATCCGTGGCTAAAATTCTGTGAAAACCAGGCTAATCGTTTTTTTTTTAAATAAATGTTGATAATTTTTCTAATATTAGAAAGGAGAAAACAGATAAGAGAAACATAATAAATAAAGAAAATATTTATTAGAAAATATTAAAGAAATCAATTGTAAAATGAATCTTAGTGACAAAAGACTATCTTTTACTAAAATTACAATATAAGAGTAAATTTTTTTATGAAAAACAATTTTTGTTTCCGACTAAAAATAAAACTTTATAACTTCTCGAAGTTTATAGTCTTAAGAAACTTTATAATTTCGCAAAGTTTAACTATATTCAATTGTTTTAATCATTATAAATATTTTACTATTTAAATATTATTGTACTAAAATATTTTTCAACATTTTATGCCATAAAGTTGTTTTATCAAAAGACATCTCATATTTAAAAATTTTAAAGATTTATTCCTAAATTTGCAGAACAGATTACTTGAGCTTATTATATTTTTCTGAATTTTCTAATTCTTATTTACGTCCACATTAATTAAGAATCAAAGCAATCATGACAAACATTACAACTATTTTAATGCATAATTATTTTACTTTAGAAGAAAACACACTACAAAATAAACCTCGTCTAATTTTCAGGTTGGAATAACTGCGCAAATTGTGCCAAATTACTCCAAAATGCTTCACCCGCTCTAAAATGCGTTACGCGTATCAAAAACTAGTAAAATTCGTTAGGTGATAAGTGCAACTTTGGCTTAATTTGGCTTCGCATTTGGGCGTAATTATGAGATCGAATTATAAATATCGAATTATAAATTATGAGATCGAATTATATATATTATAAATGAATATATTATAAATATACAGAATTGGAAAGAATATGCACACGCACTATGAAGTAAGCGTGTCGTAATAACACGGTATTCAAAAATAACAAATAACAAAAAATCGTAANTAGAAAATATTAAAGAAATCAATTGTAATATGAATCTTAGTGACAAAATACACTCAAAAGACTTATCTTTTACTAAAATTGCAATATAAGAGTAAATTTTTGTATGAAAAACAATTTTTGTTTCCCACTAAAAATAAAACTTTATAACTTCTCGAAGTTTATAGTATTAAGAATCTTTATAATTTCGCAAAGTTTAACTGTATTCAATTGTTTTCATCACTATAAATATTTTACTATTTAAATTTTATTGTACTATACTACAAATATTTTTCAACATTTTATGCCATCAAAAGACATCTCATATTTAAAAATTTTAAAGATTTATTCCCAAATTTGCAGAACAGATTACTTGAGCTTATTATATTTTTCTGAATTTTCTTATTCTTATTTGCGTCCACATTAATTAAGAATCAAAACAATCATGACAAACATTACAACTATTTTAATACATAATTATTTTCCTTTTAAGAAAACACACTACAAAATAAACCTTGTCTAATTTTCAGGTTGGAACAACTGCGCAAATTGTGCCAAATTACTTCAAAATGCTTCACCCGCGCTAAAATGCGCTACGCGGCTCAAAAACTAGTAAAATTCGTTGGGCGATAAAGTGCAACTTTGGCTTAATTTGGCGTCGCATTTGGGCGTAATTATGAGATCGAATTATATATATATTATAAATATACAGAATTGGAAAGACTATGCACACGCACTATGAAATACGTGTTGTAATAACACGGTATTCAAAAGTAAGAAAAATCGTAAATTTACGTATAAGTTAGGCACTCTAGTATAAGTATAACCATAAATCCCCGTAAATTCAATTGACTATGATGTAATGACACGCAGCAAACGTTTTTTTTTTTAATAAATCGTGTATTTTTTTTAAATATGTAATATTTTTTTTACTCTAATATTTTGGGCGATATTCTCTCATTTTGTTGGGGGGGGGGAGAGAGAGAGAGAGAGGATAAACCACTAATTATTTCCTTTATCGCATTTTGCAAATCATCATCACATTATAAAAATAATTAAATGTCATGAAATCTGTAGCAGTAATTACCGAAAAACAGATCGACGACGAAATCACGCGAGTAGGACTTACGAAAAATCACTCAAAAAGGTGTTTCTCAAGTGTATGTTTCGTTTCAAGATTTGATTGTTGTGATAAATAATATCGTATTAAAAAATACCGTGTTTTAAGCACTATGCGAAAATCAAAAGAAATAACTGCCAAAACGATAGAATCATTGCCTTAAAAAGTAAATGATCAAATGTGCAATTCGAATTTCTCCCATGGTAATAACTGCCGAAAATACAATCAAAATGGATTTACGATATCGGCAGAAATTGAGCTCTTCAAAAAGTGATTATTTAAATGCGCGATTCAAATTTTATGTGTAAATTTCTGCAGAAAAGCAAACCTAAGTTTTTTACTTCCCAAAAGAAAAATCTTTCTGCAAGAATATTTGTAAAATTCTGCTACAATGTCGCCTCTCGCCGCGATTCTGCCACTGGGATCTTCCAACTTGAAATTCGGAAGTCATAATAACATCGTTAAATAGTTAAAAATATTGGAATTTTAAAAAACTACTTGGCAAAAATATCGCAATTTGAGAAACTGTATAGAGATTCACCAAAAGTACCCACTGAATTATTTTCAGTTAAATATTTATTTAGGCAATTCTTTGCTGGGTTTCTGTTACATCCTGTGTTTCTGTTAAATATGTTATTAAATGTAAATTTATATCTTCAAATTTGCTCAAAAATGTAATTATATAAGCAATATGCTGCTTCGATTATAAAAATTATGCACTCAACAATCCAAATTTACTAGTTCCAAAACAAGTTTTTTTCTGCTCCGAAATTTCGCTGCTGTTTCATTCCTGAAATTTCAAATAAATAAATAAACTAAAATATGAAAAAATATACCCCAAAAGTCTATTTTACAGTTAAAAAGATATATGTATTTAAAGTATTTATTTTTTAAAAAAAGTTACCCTTCGAAATTGTCTATGGCGACTTACTCTACCTGTGACCATCTTTGGGAGGATATATCTTAACATTGCAAAAAACTTTTTGCTTCTTCATTTCCCACTTACACATTCTGCTGCAATTGAAAGTACATTTTCATTCTTATGTAAGATACAGTTTTTATTAAAGCTTTAAGATACAGCTACAACTTTAAATAAGATACAGCACAGCTTTAAAACTTTTATTTTGCTATGCCATTTTGAAGAAGGTCTAACACAAATATTCAAACTTCTCAATCTAAGCACATAACACTCCTTTGTGTTTTATTTTTTAGCTAACTATATTATTATTATTTGAAGTGTTTAATTAAAAATTTCTTAAAGTTCATTATAGTTAGTTATATAGTTAAAAGAAATTTAATGTCATGTAAATTTGAATCAACTTAATTTTTTTTTATTACTTTTTGTCTGTTTTTCTTTTCCCCATTTTTTTCAACTAATGGAAAAAAAATCTAACTGTGTTTCAAAGTATAAATTGGGAGAACAAATTATTGCGCGATTATTTTCTTATTCCGTAATCCTGCCATAATTTGTTTACATTCTGATATTTTAAGAGTAAATAAATAAAATTCAACTTTTGAAACTTTATGATTTATTCGGGTTTACATGAAACAACCTCTTTGTATGCTTTGAATCACTAAACCTAATTTACCATTAAACGTTTCACCTGATTTTTTTTTTCTTTCACTTTTTGTTAAAGTGCAAGGATATTGAGTCAATTTTGCGGTGATTTAGTTATAAAAAGTTATCGACTCAAACTTCATCAAGAAATTGTCTTATTAAATTGTTGCTTACGATTTTTCTTTAAATAAAAATTAAAATTCAGGTAGAATTTTATGTATGAGAATTTGCAAGAAACGAAAAAATTTTAATATATTTTGAAATTTTGTTTTACTATATTAATGTTGCGTTAGAAATTTTTTGAAATCTTAATGCAGTGTTTTATTATTTCTTCTTTTTTTTTTTCATCTATGGAACCCTAAATGACTGAGCTTCTTTTGGCGAAGCCGTTGCATTATAAAATAAGTTTGTTGGTAGCTGTGAATATACAAATCCCCCACAAAAACAAAATATGCAAATTATTTAGAAAATATTTAATGAGAAGAATCAAATGAACATAATGTGCATGCATATGCGGAAAATTAAACAAAGTTAGCTGAATTATGGTTGTAAAAAAAGAACTGTTATAAGCGTTGAGAATAATTATCAGAGAAACATAATTCTTTATTCTTGAATTTATTAATTTTATTTTAAATTTAAAAACTCGACGAGAGATACCTATGAAATTTGCATATTTTGAGTACCAGTACCACTGTCCTAAAGTATTTATTTTTATTTGAATATGCTATAATTAAAAAAAAAATTCGTAATTTCCCTTTAATTTTAACAGAAAATAATTATTAATAATTTTCATTTAAGTTGTTAAAGGTAAATTTTTTCAACTTAGAAATACATTTTTTTTGCGATATGTACGCAAATCTTAATAAACGCTTTATATATATATATATATATATACAGTNATATTTTTTTTTTTTTGATGAATGTGTATTTTATATTGATTAATTTTTCTATATTATTATCATATTGTTCCAGCGCGCCTCTAGCAACAGCGCCTGATGTTTCCGTCTGTGTGTCTGTCTCAATAAGGTATTCGACAGACACGCCTTCTTTCCATCCTAGTTCCCCTCTTCCTCCCTCCACCTCTGATTATGGAAGGAAAGACCGTGGCGTCCGTCTTTACGAACCCGACCGACTGAACGCGCGTGCACAAGTAGCGGTAGCCCGAGCTTTGAATGACATTTTAAGTTCTGTTGTATTCATTTTCGACAAATTCTTAAATTTACTTATACTTATTTATATTTAAGCTCCACTTAAGAAAGAGAAAGGTAAATTTGCTCTCTCTATAATAGTTTGTATTAAATTTTGATATTCTTGGAAGAGTAAGACAGTTTGTTGTGTTTTTTTTTTCTTTTCCCCCTTTCAGCTGTGTAACAACAACAATGGAGTTGAGGTCAATATATCGCGCGTCGCCGATTTCCACTGAGTAGCGTTTACGTGTTTCTCCGTTATGTTGAGTTATTGCATAGATCAAACGATTTTTATTTTATAAGATTTGATGCAACTCATCTTGTCTAAATAACCCTCGCTGATTCCCATGTATTATTGGCCGTGAAGGCTGACATGCGCTGATATTTTGTTTGTAAAAATTTTGTTTATTATTAGGGCTACCTTGTGGATGACCTAAAAATCATTACTAATGGCTTAAAAATAAAACATATCACTCTTTAAAAAAAAAAAGCTGGTTTTATTTTATTTTTGTAAAGAAAAATTATAAATCTTAACTTTTATTAATAAATTTAATAAAACGTAAGGTAATAATTGAATTACATTTGTAATTTATAAATTAAATAAAATTTAAATAAATACTTGAAAGGAAATCTGAATTTATAAATTTTTAGTTTGAAAATGATTTTCTAAAAATTGAAAGAATGTACTGTCCAAAAGCAACCATCTTGAAAACTCTCTTTAAAACCAAAATTTTGGAGTATATTAAAAAATATCAAAATTCAATGCAATATTAATAATTATTAATTAATTATAAATTTAAAAAGAGAAAACTTAATTCACAAGAAAAATGAATACTATGATTCAAAATTCCTATATCTTTCCTATTCCTTTAAAAAAAATAACGAAATGACCTAAAAGAAAAATATGAATCATCCTCTTAAAAGGAAAAAACCAACAAAATACATCAACAACATCCCAGCCCAGTTTATAATGTATGTTTTCAGTTTGCATACATTTTAGTTGTTTCTTCTTGCATTCAATTCAGACCTGTTCAAAAGGAAGGGGATCTTTTTTCTTGTGAAGTTATTTTTAATATTTATTTCTTTTTTAAAATAATATTTGCTATTAATTCATAGCAGAGTTGTCAAGTGACTTTTTTTTCCTGAAAAAATCAATGATTCAAGTCAAAATATTTTTATTTAGGATAATTTATAAATGTATATTTAAGCTTGTGATCTTTTTTAAAAATTTGACCTCAATCTTATTAAAGGTTTTGTAGAGAGAATGATTTCAATCTGCACACATTTCAGTTGTTTCTTTATGCATTCAATTCAGATCTATTCAAAAGGAATGGAATCTTTATTCTTGTTAGTTAATGAATAGTTAATTAGTTAGCTAATGAAGTTATTTTTAATATATATATGTATACCTATTGCTTTTTGAAAATATTTGCCATCAATTTGTAACAGAATTGTAAAGTGACTTCTTTTTTTCGAGAAAAAAATCAATGATTCAAGTCACTGAATTCTATCCTTCAATTAATATTAATTTCCAGTTTGTTTTTTTAATTAAATTTTCCGGGGGAAAAATTATATTTTCTGATAAAATAAAAAAATTATTATTTTTTATAAAAACATTTTTTTTCTCATAATTATTGAAAAATGGTCGAATGATGATGTCACACTCCAATGAAAGAATTTTTATTGACTGATCTTCAAACTCTGCTTCTGTAAACAAAATTTGTATTATTTCTTTTTTGTTCTCCCCTCTCACATTGTGAGATGCTGGGCAAAATTAAATTAGGATAGTTTTTTTTAAAAAATTTGAATCTATAGATCTAGAATAAAATATTATTGATTATGAAATTAATAAAAAGTAGAGATGTGAATGGCTACAAGAAAAAATTTGTGATGTAGTTCAGTAATTGGCACGATATAAGAAGATGCTTGATGTTATTTTTGTTTCCTGTAAAAAATAAACTAACCAAATGAAGAAAAATAAATGTTTTTTACAGGGTATCCATGCACCTAGAATAGGTATCAAGAAAATCATGGAAAGTAATGAATTTAGGTTGCCAAAAAATCTGATTTTTAAAATGGAATTCACCCTTCTCCCCAGTTTCATAGTACTCCAAATAACTAAATCCCCACTCACAGTCATACTTTATTAAAACATAAAATGTTTTTATTGTACTCTTTAAAAATTATGGTGTCCTTTGAAAAAAAAAAAAAGGCATTATTTCTAGAGGGAAATATCTTTTAAACTTCGGTGATTTCAAAATTTTTATTATTATTCTTTTTTTTCTTTCTTTTTTTTTTTTTTTTTAAATTTAATCAATTTAAAATTCTAGCTGAACCAAGGCTCTTTAGAATATAATTCTACTGAAAAAACAAAGAAAAAAATATTTGCTTTTGTATATTTTTCAACTATTTTATTGCTGCTAGCAACTCTTTCTTTTTCTCAATTTTTTTAATTTAAGATCTATAGATCTAAAGATGCAGAGTATAACAGTTTTGGTTATGCCTATCATTTCAATTAATATTATTATAAAGCTTCTTTAAATTTATTGTTGTTTTTTGTCAGAGAAAATAGTAACTTCGCTAAGTCATAAGAAATTCCTGGAATTAGTCAGGAAAAGTCATGGATTTGAAAATGTAAAATGTAGCAAAAACCCTGTTTTTAAGAAAAAATGGGCCATTTTTTATGAAAAATGAGTAATAAATTTCTGAAAAATTTTGCTATGTAATGCTAGACCATGTTAATTGGTCAAAAAATAAGTTTTTTAGAGTGGCACCCATGTATATGTATCCTTAAGCTTTGGATTTTTTTTATAATTCTGACCTCAATGATATTAAAGATTTGCCCAATGAAGTTATGTGAATGTAAAATGTGCAGGTAAATTAATAATTGTTGTTCAAAATAATAAAAAGGAATAAAGTGATATGAATTTATAACTTTTCATTAGCTGTATGTTAAATCATTTGCTATTTAAGATAATCTTCCAACTAATTTAGCTTTTAGTTGATTTGAATTTTAAAAAATTTAGTTTTTGTATATAAATGTTGAAGAAATATTTGTTCTGCAAAGAGTAATTTCTAAATAATTGATTTTTTTTTTTTAAAATTCAAATCACTTCATTCTTTCTTTGATATCTGAAACATTGGGTCTTAATCTTTACATAGTTATGAGAGTATTGAGTTGAAAAACAACAGCTATGATTTTATTTCTTCTGTGATTAGTTTAATAATTATTTAATTTAATAAATTAATATAAATTTAAACTACATTTAGTTTCAAGGATAATCTTTAACTCTTTAACTGTCATACATTTCAGAAAAATGGACCAAAAATGGAAATTTTTTTTGACTGTTTAATCTTGTTCTTTTTAATATTATAAAAGTTAGAAAAAGGCTATTTCAAAAATAAAATTTTAACTACTGTATTTATGATTTTTATATACACATAAAAAAGTAATGGATTACACACGCATCTTATGCAATTAGAGCAAATTAAACAAAATTTTGAAGCTAAATATAATATTACTGGTATAATATAGCATAAAAACACAACAATATGATTTTTAATACATAAATTTTACTACTGTTTGGTTGTATCCCAAAACCCTCACCCACATAATCATAACCACCAAGTAATCCGTGAAAAACTAGGACCACTAATGGCATCTATTAGGAATTAGTAAATTGAGTATCCTAATGTAGAAACGAATTCAGCTCTGGTTTCACAAAATAGAAACATTAATTTTTACAATAATTACTTCTGTCCGACTGTGTTGAGGTTTTAGACAAATTTAGATTTATGAAGATAATGCTACAGATTCATTTGGTTAATTCTACCTCCAGGCTTGATTGTTATATTTTAAAATTTTTAACTGTAATTTAATTAGCAAATAATTTTCAATGACTATTTTTTATCATTGTACAGTAGGGAACCGATTATCCGGAACGATCGGAACCATCACTATTCCGGATAACTGATTTTTCCGGTTTTCTGAATCGCTACAAAAAGCCATTTTTTTATTGTTAAACCCAACTAAAAAAAAAATTTTTTTAGGAAATAATCTTGAAAAGAAGAAAAAACGATGAAGTAATACACTAATGATTATTTCCAAAATGATGGTAAGGTGAACATCTTTCAAAAAAGAAAGAAAAATCTTATAAGGAGAAAAAAAAAAATTTAAAAAATGGCGGGAAAATTTATCGAATTTCGTTCCGGTTTTTTGGTTTTCCGGTTTTCTGATTTCCGGATAACGGGTTCTGTACTGTATAATTATAAAAATAATTTGATTGTAATTGACTAAACTTATTATTAAAGCCATTATCTTGCGAAATAAATATTTGAGATGTAAGGAATAGTGATTTGGTGGCATACTGAATATTCAGCCAAACAAATTGGCTGAGTACCGAATATTCGGTGGCTGAATTAGCAGAAAACTTTTTAAAAATATGATTGATAAATATTTTTTATTTATAAATATGTTTAGTCGTTATTTAAAAATAATCAGTACTTAGCTATATCATTGGTATGGGGTAAAGGGTAAAAAAAACTAAGCCAAAGTTTAAAGAGAGAAATAATTGTAACGAAATTCTTAAAACAAAACTTTAATGCTAAAAACAATATTTTACTGAAAAGAAGTACATATAAAAGGTTAAAAGAGATATAGTCTATCGGAAATTCTTAGAAATTAAAAATCTATCTTAATTTTTGAAAGAAAAGTTTAAAATCGAGCATCTCAGTTTTCCAATTATTGTATTTTTAAGAAAAAGTGAGGAATAAAGTCTAAAAAAAAAACCCTCTTAATTTTCGTGTTAGACAAAAACATGGAGTAAAACCAAATTTTTTTTCCTTCCTTTTTTAAGAAAAAAAAGACAGAGTTAAAAAGAAACCAAAACAAAAGTTGTTATATTTTTTAACAAAAATTTTAACGCTAAAAATCTCAGATTAACTTTTTCAAATTGTGCCACTTTTAGAAAAAAACAAACCATAAAAAACTAACTTTCATAAGAAATGCTTTTCAAAAATGCTGGTATAATAAAAACTGTGATAAAAAGAAAAGTTAGCAAAAAAATTCTTGACATTTCGCTTTCCTATTTGTCTTTCAGGTCTTAAATTTGCAAGTTTTAGAACTTAACAAATATGTGTAAAAACTATTTTATATAATGTATATTAAAAAATACGATTTTAGAATACTCTTTATTAAATCAATTAAAATTTCGAAAAAAAAAAACATTCTTAAAAATACCTAGGCGAACATTTGGCAAGAGAGCCGAATTGACTGAATAGTGAGTGAATATTTATTACATTTCTAATAAATATTAATAAGGTTTAATCAATAAAAATAATAATTAAATCTTATTATATATCATTTTACAATGCTAATCTTATTGTATGATCTTTATGTGCATAAATTCAGGGTTGCCACTCCACAGGGAAAACCTGTAAAAATACAGGGAATTTAAAAATCACCTAAAATAGCAGGGAAAATGCAAGGAATTTTTATTTTTTCTTTACAAACTGGGAAAATACGAGGAATTTTGTTTCTTATTTTTGTCTTTCAAAAAATGGTGACCACTCAAAGGATCTATGGGATATTTAACCATGATATTTCAGCTATACTAAACTATTTCATTTATTATAGCATTTTTTAAGTATGTTCAGCTGTTTTTCCAGCAATTAAAATTGATAAGTATAATTAGCCCAATATAGCTCACTCAAGAGCACAGTAATTGTTGTTTCCTCTTAATATATTGTGTATAATATGTACAGGGAAAGCACAGGGAATTTTTTTTTCCAGATTTGAGTGGCAACCCTGAAATTACTATATGCATGATATATTGAGCTTTCTTTTTAAGCAATGATAGTCTAAGTCTGACTGTGTTGGGACAGTAGACTTTATGTAAATAGATTCGATAAATTCTGCTATCAGGATGCTTAGTTGTTTATCTTATTTCAAGTATAAATCTCTAAGAAATTATACTTGTAACCAAACTACATTTATTTTTTAGCTTAATCTAAAAGACAACCATGGCAGTTGAAGTGAGAAGGAAGGGCAGTACAGAGACTATTCGGCATCTTTGGGATGCAATTGTCTTCATTCGTCAACAGAGACAAGTTCCAAACATTGAGAGAATATCGAATAATTTAAAGAAAAAGCACAATATTAGTCCTGATGATCTAGAAGCGCAGTTGGCATTTGCTGTCAGTGACAACCTCATAGAAATAAAGAAAAGTGTCGCTTGTAAAGGCTCTAGAGCTGGCTCTGAGCAGCAAGCATATCGCATTCCAGAAAAGGAAATGGTAAGTATTGCTCTCAGGATTGCAAAACACCCACTCTGAAAATCCCACCCTAAATTGGGTTTTTCTAAAATTGATTTTTTTATTTTTTTATCCTCTGTTATATTAAAGCTATTCTATTGAAATATATATGTAGTCTAAAGCCTAAAAAAATAAACCTATGGTAAAAAAACTAACTTTGTTTGGAGACTAGAGAGTCTCCTTCTGGCTAGATTTGACTGTATGGCCATTGATCAGTGCCTTTAATTTGCTTTCTATGCACACACACAAAAAAATCCTCAAATATTTTTTAAGATTAAAAAAAAACAAACAATAAAACATGAATATTCCACAAAAACCCATCTGGTTTGGGTTTTTCTGGAAAACCCCCGGTTTTTTGCGACCCTTATTGCTTGAGTTTTTTAAGCCATGAAAATATTCTGAATAAACTAAATTAACATTAATAATTATAACGTAAATTTTTATCCTACAGGGTGGTTTAAAATGAATATAGCGATTACAAATGGCTGTAACGATTTAATGAAAAAGAATTTATCGATAATAACTTCAAAATTTTGTATGCGTGCGACACAGATTTTCTATGTGACTTCCCTTGGTCACCCAAACAACATTTAGGAGGTAGTCACACATCCTGAAGCATTTACGCTTTTCCTTTTGCACAAGCAATGCCATCGGCATATGTTGTTCCTATTTGAAGGTTCATGATTGTAACGCTGACGAAATCGTCTCTGCACTATGATAACAGAATGACAATTGTTAAATTCTTACACGCAGAATGCACCTTTTTCACTCATGAATTCGCACATGCGGAGGATTCTACTTCACTGCTCTTTGCGTAAGGAAATTTTGAAGTTCCATCTACTACATTCTATGTTAATCTTATCCATAATTTATTTTTCATTAAATAGTTATAGCTGTTTGTAATCGCTATATTCATTTTGAATTATCCTTTGTAAGTTATAAAAACATAGATGGAGATTGAAGTAATATGTGTCTTGATAAATTTTCAACTGAATATCAGAGTGGCCATTTTCTTTAAAACAGAGAAGACCTGGAGTTCTCAGGGAATTTGAAAACATTACTGGAAAACCCAGAATATCATAACATATTAGTGATTAATAAAATGGGCACAACTGTAGTGTATTTTTATTCACTATTAAGCTTAAAAATGGTTTTAGATAATCAATCTTCATCAGTACTATTTTTAGAAATAATTTTCTACTTCCACTTTCAATAAGGAAAGCATTTTTTAAATTTAAGTGAACTTAGTCTTTAGTCTTATTTATGTTTTCCACAACTCTGCTCTTTTCCTGCTAACGGGAAACATTCATGCGATTTAAAAAATTCATTTTGCTTTTCCTGTTCATGTGAATTACAAAACCAATATCTCAATTTGCATTTATTATTGTTTTACATTAATTGTATTGACCTAACTTAAATCATGTCATTGCAGGAAAAAGATGGCCATGATTGGTATTGCTTTGGTTGTCACAAGGAAGGTGAAGTCTTGCACTGCTCTTCCTGTCATAGAGTTTATCATAAAGATTGCTTGAAAGATGGTGAAAAAATTACAGAGGATGATAAGCTTATATGTGATATTTGCAAGGTACACTTGTAGTGTTATTCTTTCATGTTAAGAGTAATTTATCATACTAAAAATTTTATGTTGAGTATTCTTTTGCTTTCATTAAATGCAGAATTGTCTTTTTTTTAATGTGTTTTAATTATATAAGAAAAAGATAAAAGGCGTGATAAATAGCAAAAGAAAGTTTAATCTGTTTAAATAATGAAAGGATATTTTTTTCATTATCGTGTGATATAATATTCTTTAATGACTTTTCTACCCTTTTTCATTGACAGTTTGTTTCAACCTATTTTCAGATACGGCTAACTTTGTTTTGTATTGAGGCTGTAAAGTAAAATTAATTATTGACGAAAAGAAATTCCTTGAAGAGTAAGCTCGTGTTTGATTTGGTTTCTTTGCTAAAGATAGGCAATAGAAAGGAGGGTATTGTATTTCGTCGTTGGCTAATTCACACCAAATCACAATCTAGCGGGAAAGGGACTGTCAAAAATAATATAATTAAACTCCTAAAAGTAATATTTTTTAAAAAAAAGTTTAACAATAAATTTTTTAAAAAAAACGTGATTATGTTTGAAGGATAAGATTTATCTGAATAGAAATTTTAATAAGCAAATCAAACACCAAAAATTAAAGAAAGAATGAGCAACAATGAAAGAGCTCTTTATTATAACAATTTAAAAGCTGAATCATTATTAAGGTACTTTTAACACAAAAAGTGGCCGGTGGAAAGAAAAAAGTAGCGTTAATGAATTTACCACTAGTAGACACCAGATAAATTTCTCAGTCTTGCTCTTTAACAGCAACTAAATATTTTTTAAAATACTGAAAAGAAAATATTTACTCCTTGTAGTAAAGAAATACATATGCTGTAAATTTCAATTTTCTTTGTAGTTGCTGATGTCCAAAGACACTCTCAAAATCGAAAATGAAGATTTGAATTTATTATTGGGCTATGCTTGTCTTCGCTTGAAAGAAAAAATTGGCAATGTTAGTATAAATTCATTAATAATTAATTGCATTGTTCTGATGATTCTGATATAATAACTAGTGTAATGTTGTGTATAGGAATCTGAAATACTAAAACTAATGCCAAATGAAGAAAAGTGGAGGCATAATTTTCTTATCTATGAGGAAATGGACCTGACCATTATGGAAGATAAGACGGACAATAATTTATATAATCGCATTGAAGAGTTTCAAGTGGACGCCCAGACAATGGTTCATAATATTGTCTTGTTCTGTGGAGGTATTCTAATTTCAGTTTGTTGTCATTTATTTCAGTTAACGAAAGTTTATGGATTTGATTATGTATTTAAGATAATTTGATTTAGAAGCTCTAACTTTTGATTTATTTCCTTTTTCTTTTTAAGTATTATTGTTTACAAATTAAATGTAAAAAAGCAAAATTTGTTAATTTTTTTTTTATCTATCCTATGTTAACTATCAAATTTCACTATATGTATGTTTGTGTAAGCCAAATTCTTTTAATAAAAGTTTAAAAAAATTTATCTTAGTAAGTATCTAAACCAAGGAGGCACTATAGGGCCAAAGGTGACCCCCCAAAGTCTTTTAGCTGAACTGTCTAAAATGCAGTGGAACCCTGATTTTACGTTGTCCGTTTTGTACATCATCCTGTTTTCTACGTTAGTTTCTGCCAGTCCATGAAAATTGCTTATACCGATAATGCTAAATTATCCCGAACTATTTGTTACCCTTTTAAATAAATTCCGCTTTATAATTATTTTTTTTTACATATCGAAATGATTTTTTTTTTACAAAGGTAAGGCACAAAACTTTTTTTAAAAAACAATTATTTTTTTTCTTCTTCTACTCCTTTTTTTATACTGTTTGTACCTTTTCAGACATTTTTTTTGTTTAATCATTTTCCTTTTGTCTGTGAGGGGAGACTTCCCTTTTAAGTTAAAATCAGAAGGGTGGTGTAATAGGCAAAACACAGGATAGGAAAAAATTCCTATCCTGTGTTTTGCCCATTACACCACCCCTTCACCAACTTCAACCTTTGACCCATGAAATTATCCAGTCATTTAAAGAACGTTGCACTAACCAACTGGTTAGGAAATACTATTTTTTTCTTGATTTTGAGGACCAGTAAGATATTTTTAAAGTAAAAACAAATGTTTTGGAATCTCTAAATGTGATTTCTACAGAATTGGACAGCGTTGACCAAATTGCAGCACAATAGGTTATATAAAGCTTCTCAGGATTAATTGCTTCTCTGTATGCAGCTTGAACATCAGTCTTTCAGAATAAAATGCCATGCCTGAAGATATTCTAACGTTGATGATGCTTAAATCGACTTGTAAATATTATAAGTTTTTTTTTCTTTCTAGTAGTTCATCTCCTAAGTGTTAATTTTCAAAAGTTATACTTACATTTTTTTACCCTGATTGTACGTTATTCCGCTTCCAGCAGTTTTTCAACTGTAGTTCTCAGAAAAGCGTAATATCAAGGCTCCTCTGAATTAATAAAAATATAAAAGGAAAAAACTTCCGGTTTTATTTTTCATCCTTTCTCAAAGCATCAGAAAGTGACCTTAATGATCGTTCTGCGTATGCAATGTGTTCAGAGTTTTCAATGAACTGTAATTACTTGAGAATTTGAACTAATAAACTAAAGTAGCAGAAACAAAAATTTTACAAGTCAATAAGAAAATTAAAAAAATAAATTCTTTCAACAGTTCTCTCTTACTACTGTTAAAGTGAATTTATCAAAATGTATCATATATTATGTAGTAACTGAATTGGGTCCTCAGTTTTTAAATTGCTCTTTTGTACTATTTTATGTGTGTATTTCACAAAGTAATTCCCTCTCATTATCAAAATAACAGAAAAATTTTAAGTTCTTGAAAAATAATTAAAGGCAGACTAAAAGACAATCTCTGTGTCTCTAATTTTCTTCAACAAACAAAGTAAACTTTAAAAAAAAGGTTTTATTGATAAACGAGTTGAAAACTTTTTTTTTATACTTAAAACTGAAAATGAGATGTAATTTAAAGGTGCATTTTTAAGCATAATGGTAAAATGTAAAGGTAATTATGATGGTAAGGTTTAATATCACTTAAAAAAGATGTGAATATATATCTCTGGCGATGAATATCATGCGAATTTTAATTATATGACTAGACAACAGTAGAAAAATCTTACTAAAAATAAAGGAATTAAATTAAGAATTAATATAATTATCAATTACTAACTAAATCAGAAGTGGACTTATGATTAAAAAAAGGTGGTTATAAAAAAAAATCTTTCCCAGAGAAATAAAATAGAGTAGTGTTTTTAAAAATGTTATTTGTACAAAGAGGGCGAGGAAAATGCATTTATAGGAATGAAAGGGACGTATATATATATATATATTAACTTAAGATATATTGTTATATTCTAACATATACCACTCTTTTTCTTAGATGGTAACATCAAGTATGTATTATGATTATAGTATTTTTCTCTGATAAAACATATTGAACAGGGTTGCAACTCCACAGGGAAAACTTGGAAAATACAGGAAATTTAAAAATTACCTAAAATAACTGGGAAAAAGCAGGGAATTTTGAGTTTTTCCTCACAAACTGGGAGAATACAGTCAATTTTATTTCTTATTTTTGTCTTTTAAAAAGTGGTGACCACTCAAAGTGCATTCTATGGGATATTTAAGCATGATATTTTTGCTATATTATACTATTTCATTTACTATAGCATTATTTGCTTTAAGTAGGTTAAGGGTTCCTTATTTTTTTAAGTTTTTCCAGCATTTAAAACTAGTATAGTTAGTCTAATATAGCTCAGACAAGAGCGCAGTAATTGTGTGTTTCCTCTTATTGTGTATAAAATACGTACTGGCAAAACACAGGGAATTTTGAGTGGCAATCTTGTTGAAACAATTCAGTTTTTATTTTTGTACTATTATGTATTATAAAATGAGTCGCACAACACAGCAAGATTATTTAAGTGTAGAAGAACTGAAAAGTAATTCTTAGGCAAATAATTTTATGTTTGCATTGAAATGTTTCTGAGAACTAAACAAAGAAAGTCAATGTAAGGAAAAACAAAGTAAATCCCTAAATCATTTTATATTTATAACTTCATAAAACTTATAAATTTAAAGAATTATTTGCTGATGCTTATAATAATCAATATACTTTTTTTTCTTCTAATTAATGGACTTTTAAAAGTGATTCATTACTTCAAACCTACGTGATAATGAAAGGGTTGAAGCTAGTTACAATATAAGAGTCAATAAGTTATTTGCAGAAAGTTTTCGAGATTTTGTGTTCGCCGAAAGCTTTTAATTTTATCTAAGGCTTGTACTCACTGAATCTCCATTTCAAAATGATTAAAAATATTTTTTATTGATTTGATTTAAGAACTTCTGAACTAAATAACTAATATCCATAAAAATTGAATAAGGGCCATTCACTACTTTCCAATTGTAATCTGAATTTATTTGGATTTTCTTAGTTCTTAACATATTTTTATCAGTTCAGTCTGATAAATAATATTAACACTAAACATACCAACACTTAATGTATACCTATTTACCATATCCGGTCAAATGACTGGACTTTATGTTTCGTGATTGAATGTAGGAAATGTGGATGTTTGGAAGGAAATAAACTAAAAAAACTTTATTATAGTTAAACAAAATTGTATATTTCCAATGTTTATGTATTACAAACACAAAGAATAAGAATTTTTTAATTCATTGCTCAACACATTTTTTATATATACAGGGTGTTTCCATTGTACATTTTTTGCGAACACATTTCTTCTAATTATTTTTTTTCTGTAATTCTTATAATTATTCTTATAGTTATAAGAATTAAAATTCTTATAATTAATATTATTTCTTCTAAGAACTTGTGCTGTCATGATTGTTTCGACATTTTTCTGGGTAAAAACTAACAGTTAGTTAGAAATGAAGTAAAGCTGTCAAAATGAAATATTAGCTACTTGCTAAAACATTTACTTTTTGCCACTTTTTCTGACACGAAAATGCCAATCTAAAATTTTAAATACTTTCTTGAAATTTGAATTCACAGCTATTCTGATTAAATTAACTATACAACAGTCTTTACAGAAATGTGCAACTCATCGAATGCAATATGTTGAACATGCATTACATTGTCATTTCTGATCCAATAGCCTTATAAAGCAATAAATTGTCCTCCCGGTCAAGTGACCGGTTGTGGAAGAAATAGGTATACGACAAGTATTATTCGAAACAAACAACATGCAAAAAATAATAATGGAATATTAACTGTATATAATTGTTAGAAAAAGTCATGAAGTCAAACGTGCAAAAACGATAAGATGATAAGCGCACTTTTTATGCAAAAGTTCTTAAACGGTCATTTGACCGGTTATGGTATGTTTAGTGTTAATCTTTTCTTTTTTTGCATACATGTATAAATTGTTTTTAAATCTGAAAAATACACCCAAAAGCTTTTTTTTTTTTAAGTAAAATGTAACTAACTTTAATTTTAAAATTAGAATGAATAATTTCATCTAAAATATATTTAAAACTGTGCATAAAATGATTTTCTTTCGGCTTATAAAATTATGAATGAAATTCTTAAAAACAAGTTATTCTATTATATTTATGTAATGTACTCTAAGTTTTCTTTTCTTCATTTTGTAAAAAAAAAAAATTCTTTATGTGTATATATATGACAAAATAGCAATTGTAGATGGGGGATAATTTTGCACAGATCCTAAATATAATTTTCTTAAAAGTATTTTTGGTGTGCTTAAAATGTTTTTAATTTTTATTGAAAAATTAGGTAGTTCACTAACTAGATTAGTGTCATATAAACTTCATATAAGTAATTTGGTGATGGTGAATTGCAATAAATTGTATTTATTATTTTTATTTTTAGTTCATAGTACAACTGCTGATTTGGCAAGAAAGTTACTGCGTGATTGTTGCTATGATTTGGGAGAAATTCGTCAATGTCCAGATTGTTACAGAACTTCCAATGAGAAACGAGAAAAACATTGGTTTTGCAAACCCTGCGTATGTATGAATATTAACTTCAAGATATATATATATAGTTAAGTTTATATTAAAGAACAAGATATATATATAGTTAAGCTTATGTTACAGAACTTCCAATGAAAAACGAGAAAAACATTGGTTATGCAGACGTTGCATATGGATGAATATTAACTTCAAGATATATATAGTTACGTTGATATTAAAGAACACCCAATCAATTTTCACATCAAAATTTCTGTTTGATATAAATAAGAGTATCTTTTGGAGCAAAAATTACAGAATGGAAAAATAGTAAATATTTCATAGTAAATATTTCATCTTCTTCAAATAGTAAAAATAGTAAATATTTCATCTTCTACAATTTTAAAAATTGCAATTGGCAAGCATTTTTTCCACTATGAAAGATCCTGCCATCTCTGATTTAAATTTTGTTTTCGAGTAACATAATATTTTATAGAGTAAAATAATACTTAGTTATTTCAGTTATAGTATTATGGTAAAATAAATATGTGTTTCACCGTAATTGACGCACGGTGGCTGAGCAGTAGCGCTTCGCGCTGTCGTGCCACAAGCCCCTGGTTCTACCCTCGGGCCGGGCAAGATTGACTCAGCCTTTCATCCCTTCAGTGGGTCGATAAATGAGTACCAAGCATGCTTGGGATTAAACACTGGGGGTTCCGCGCTCGGCTGACCACCTGATCAGAACATCTGCTCCTGCACCCCAGAGCCCAAGGTCAAAAAAACTGAGATGGGCACAGTAGGCCTTGGCCCTCTAGAGCTGTCACGCCACTGAGTTTAGTTTAGTTTACCATAATTAGTTTTTTTCTTTCATTTTCTTAATCTATTTGTCTTGATTTCTTTGTCTTTCTCATTAAGAAATAATGATTCTTACAGAACCCACCTCATGATCTTGTCTATGCAAAACAAAAGAGTTTTCCTTATTGGCCTGCTAAAGTAATGCGTGTAATTAACGGAAAATATGATGTCAGGTTCTTTGGCGGAGCTCATGAAAGGTAATTTAAAAATTCTGTTGACTTTATTTATGTCATGTTTTTTTTTTGTTCGAAACAAAATATTTATAATTAAATTTCATAACACAATTGCAATAGCTTGCGACTGTTTGGCAAACCACTTAGTAGGTTTACTAGAAATCAGGGTAGTAGAATGTTTGTCTTGGTTGAGACCATGGTTTTGTAGGAGTTGGAGGCTCTGAGTTAATGCCTAGTTTCTTTTGTTTTGAATAAATTTAAGTTTATTGTTATTGAAATCTATTGTGGTTATTTATATCAAAGAATGGCATTACAGCAATGTACTATTTTTTTTCTAAAAAGTATTACCCATTGGCAAAATGGGTCATGGTTTGGATTTGATGGCGTCCACACACTTTTCAATTGTGTTCAAGAGTAATAGTAAAGAGTGCGCATCATTGCATGTGTTGCTATGGCGGCCACTGCTGTTTTTATTTTTACTAGCAGCCTTTTTTAATGTATTTACATAATAATAAGTTAAAGTATTTTTATATACTTTTTATTATTTGCGTATAATTACTGGCTTGACGGTGATTTTAATATAAGTATGAATGCTGAAAAAGGAAAAGTATTTTGTTACCTCTTACAACACGTACATAGCCAGGATATGAAAACTAATCTGACGACAAACATCAATTGAGACAGTTTTTGCAACCCATGATTTGAAATGGTGTGCCGTTTAACGGAGTCAATCCAGAAGGAAAAATCATTTGACCAGTGCGTAACCAGTGATCATAATAAGGCGATCACAACTTTTTTGTTGATTTTTTTAAAAATAGTTTCTTGGTTTGGAACATTATTTTATTATATAAAATTTTAATCCTTCGGAATGAATGACAAAAATGGTTTCGAGTCAGCTGAAATTTAAATACATAAATAAATAAAATCAGAGCAAATTATTCTAGCAGTTTTTAATAAAATGTAAACATTCAAAAAGATGTGAGAGATATATTAAAAATTGACAAAAAATAAGAACAATTCATCTGTTGTTATTATTTAATTTAGACAAAGTTATAATTTTGTATCTAATTTTATAGCTTAATTCATGTGTTTTTTGTTTCAATCACTATTCACCGTTTGTTTTTGTCATAGCCTAATTTGTTTGTTGTGACTGTTATTCTATATTTTTAATTGATAAAGTCAGAAAAACAATTTTCATCAGACAGCACTTCATCAGGGGACACACTGCCCACTATCACACAGCAGCCTTTCTGTTGTAAGTATTGAAACCAAAAACTGATAGTGCCCCGTAATGGAAAATCAAATAAGAAAAAGCAATTAGAAAAATTTAAATGTAAATGCAATGAAAAAAAGTGTGTCCCCTGATGAAGTGCTTTCCTGCTAACTCACATGTCTTAAAATTTTTATAATTTTTGTTGTTTTCTGCTAAAAATGTTTTTCTGACTTTATAAATTAAAATAAGACAAATTTGGATCTAGCTGCTTTAAGCACCTTTCTATTTTGATTTATAATTTTTAATGTTACTTACTTTTTTGTCTTTTTCTGAATTTGTAAATTAGTTTCATTCTTTGTTATTCTATATATTTATTCTCTTTCTAGAGCAAATGTAGAAAAAGAACATATCAAGCCAATCAATACACCCATGCAACAGCTGCAGTTGAAAAGAAGTGCAGCACTGAATAAAGCTCTTGAAGAGTTGAAGCGCCATCAACAGTGGATGGGACTCATACCAAAGAAAGAAACAGCAGCTCATCATAAAGCGAAAAAAAAATCCCATCCTCCACCCTCTGCCAACTCTTCTCGCTCCAATTCCCGTTCTAGATCCCGAAAGAGCTCCATTTCCAGTGAAGATTTGTCAGAGAATGAGGCCGATGACAATTCATCACAAGATGAATGTCCATCATCCTCATCTCCGAAAGTTGCACGGTTTAAGGTAACATTTTTAAAAATTTCTTTTCAAAAACAAGGTTCCCACGACCCTTAAAAGTCCTTAAAAACTGCTTAATTTTTATTTTGGAAAATAAAGGCCCTTAAAAGTACTTAATTTTGGTACAAGGTTTTTAAAAGTCCTTAATATCAAAAATACTTGTGTACGTTTTCATTCGTGAATACTAAATAAGAATGCATGATTTGCTTCAAACAAAAAAGTTAAATATTTGGCAACTATAGTTTTAGATTGTTACGCTATTATTTTTATTTCTTAAGGATAAGCATTTTTATAATGTTTTTCTCATATTTCTTTACTTTAAAAAAAAAAGAAAAGAAATTATATATGAAAAAAAGTGCAAATTTTAATTTTTCCACTTAATTTTACAATTTAATTTTAATGAAATCATTAAAAATGGAATACGGATTAATTTCGTACTTGTTGTTAGTCCTATCAATCTGAAAATATTTTTTAGAAAAGCCGACCCGGGTATGCAAATCAGGGCGATTTTGGTACCGTTTTTCGGTACGTTCACAAAATTTTTTTAAAAAAATCGGTACCTTCACAAAATTAAAAAAAAAAAATCGGTACCTTCACAAAAAAAAATCAGTACTTCAACAAACTTTGAAAAAAAAAAAACGCATCTTCACGAAAATAAAAAAGAAAGTTAGAAGGAATTAAAGTGCTGAATAGTTTTCCGAGCGGTTCACGGAAAAGTGGATTCACAGTGAACGGCGTATGGTATGCCATCGGACGGCGTTCCGCGCAACCGCACTAGCTTGAAAACAGGCTTGATATGCTGACGTCACTTCTCCTAAATACGCCATTCAATCTGAGTGAGTGGTGAAGTTTTTATACTAGGCAACCGGCTAAATTGAGTCAGCGCGTAAACAACTCAACTCATTTTCCCAGACAAGTGTTTTTGTTATGATTTAGCGTAAAACGTGTTCTATTCGTATTTTTTAACAAGATTTATGAAAAGTTTTTATAATGAAGCGAGGAAGAAATTTAAGTGGAGCGGGTGGCTCACGGAATAGCGATTATTATATGAAGCGTTTNACATACTTGTGTACGCTTTTATTCGTGAATACTAAATAAGAATGCGTGATTTGCTTCAAACAAAAAAGTTAAATATTTGATAACTATAGTTTTAGATTGTTACGCTATTATTTTTATTTCTTAAGGATAAGCATTTTTATAATGTTTTTTTTTTCATATTTCTTTACTTTAAAAGAAAAAAAAAAGAAATTATATAAAAAAAAAAGTGCAAATTTTAATTTTTCCACTTAATTTTATTGAAATCATTAAAAATGGAATAGGGATTAATTTCGTATTTGTTGTTAGTCCTATCAATCTAAAAATATTTTTTAAAAAATCCGACCCAGGTTTGCAAAAATAGCCTGGTCCTACTACTTTTCCGAGCCCTGTTAATTAATACTATTATATCAGCACTTAGATTGTAAAAGAAAATTTTTTTATTAATTGATTTTCTTTTTTAGAAAGGTAAATAATTGGCATTGTCACTGGGGATATATTCAATGATAAACAATCACACTACTTTAAAGGTCCTTAATTTTTTCGAAAAAGTGTCCTTAAGTTTTGCTAAGTTAAAAGAGTGGGAACCCTGAAAAATTAAAAATCGTCGATTATACTAACACATTTAAGCTCTTTATTTTTTAGGTTTTATGATTGTAAAAGTGCATCATTAGCGTATAGTATTACTTTATTACGATTTTTAATTCAATATTTGTTATTAATTAATCGGTACTGGTTATTTTTTAGCAGAAAAGTGCTAAAAACATGTTCTATGCATATTGATGAGCTGTATACTATTATGAGTTTTTCACACAGGGTTTTTGTGCTCCTTGAAGTCATTGAGAATCATAGATTTTGCCCTTGGTTGAAATTCATCATTGAAATTTTATTTTTTATAATTTATTAATATATTTCATAATTTGAGTTAATAGGCATTTCCAAGCCTCTTGTTTTATGCCCACTCTCTAACCAGTAATTCCTAATCTTAATGTACATTTAAAATGAAGTTTAACATGTTGTTTGATGCAGTGTTTAATACTACTATGGACAGGGTTTTCGATCGTTGTTTTTTTTTTTCTTGTTTAAATAAATAAATAAAATGCATACTCCAATTGGTTTATTTATTTATTTGCTTTTCTTGATCATAATCAAGGTATGTTCTTTCATGTTATATTTTAACTGTATAAAAGTTGGTGTTGAATACTGAAAAAGCTGATTACAGATTTAATATATTCTCAGGTATATTGGTTACGGAATTGAAGTGAAATTCTAAAGAAATTTTATAGCAAATCAAATAACTGTATTATTAAATATGCAGTAGATCTGTATTAAGTTGGCCAGAAAACGACTTACTGACTTTATTTTAACAAGAAAAGGAAACTATAACTTGAAATCTTAAATGATTATAAAAAATAAATAATTTATACATTTCAAAAACAACCTAAGAAACCAACTTGTTTCTCTCATCTCAGTAATACGCTTTTATCTTGTGTCATTGAAGGAAATAAATTATAAACCTTTTGAAAAGATGGTATTTACTTAATTTTGTTATTTTAATTAATAATTGAAATATTACTATAACAGTTTTATTTTAAGCTAAAGTTGTTTTCTTTTGAAATAAAAATTAAAATTTTAACCCGAAAAGTATTTCGGTAATATCTTTTAAGAAAAACCATTTAGGTAGAGTTAAACATGGTGCGTAGCCTAGATAGATGGTGCTATTGTCAGTACTGTAGTATGTTGAGTGTTTATAGTTTGAGTAATTATAAATGTTTTTTTAAAAAAGACTTCTTTAGATTAAGATTTGTATACATATCAGGGTGCGTAACGTTTTTAAAAAGTGCTTATTTTCGATTTTCGTTATTTAAAAGCCTTTCAGCGTGCTTTTTTCATGGGTTGTTTTAAAAAGTGCTTAATTCCCTTTTCAAAAATGAGATTTTTTTTCCCCGTTACCATGTCGATTTACGGCATGTATTATGCAGAAGCGTGCTTTTCTCATTGTTCTATTCAACGTTTTCACGATTAATTTCGTCGTACCGTCGGTCCATAGCGTATATCATTTTATATGTTTGATGAAATACTTGCGAGTTCGTATGTACCTCTACTGAGCTGGGTTCGGTGAGGTTATTGCCTTCTCCTGTGTAACTCTGCTGCATTTTGCAAGACATTCTCAATTTCAGGCTTCATTTTCCACTTTCTGATATTGAACCAAAAAATCTCTTGATCATTTTATAACGGCTAATATAATCAAGAAAAGAGTTCTTTGTCTGAAACTTGTTATTTTCTCATGATCATCTAGAGTCTTTGAAAATTATTTTGCATTTCGTTAATGTATATAGTGCTTAAAAGTATTATTTGAGTGCTTAAAAAGTATTTGAAAGGTGCTTATTTTTTGTTGAAAGATTTGGCTATGCACCCAGGTTAAATAGTCCAATGTTTGTTTAAACCCTGACTATAAAGAAGTTTCTTCATTTGTTGTGACTACAGAAAAAATTTTTTATAAAAAAAACCATCAACTATTGTTCTATGCTCTACAATAAGCATGCCCTACTATAATTTAACAGAAGTAATTTTTCAGATTTTAGAATAATCTCAAAAACAAAAAAGCATAAACAGGTGTTGTTGTTTTTTTGTTGAAAAATTGTTTTATTTTGTTTTTTAATAGGATGCTCCAACTCCAGAAGATCATAATGTTGTATCTTCTTCCTGTCAAGAGTCCTCCCCCTGTGCTAAAGTAACAGTATCAACACAAACTCATAAAAAGGTAAGACTATATATCAAAATACAGTAACACTTGATAATTTGACCGTTCATCGTGCATTGCTTTAGTGGTTAACTCATATTAGGAGATGAGCCAGTGTTTTTATTTTATCATTTTTTATATCGTGCTTTTATGACTATCTCCTGTTTACCTGTATGTTGTCAAATTTCTCCGTATTTGTTGAATAATTTCTCTGTTTACAAATTCTTTTTAAAAAAATTCTTTCAACGATTAAATAGCCTCTGACAGCAAAAATACTTCTCTTATTCCTCAACAGATGGTGCTTTTGCCAGTACTGCAGTATGTTAAGTGTTAAAAGTTTTAAGTAATCCTCGAAGGCAATTTTCTCCCAATATTTGATACAGAAATTTCCTTGTCTTCTGGATTGGGTTCAAAATTACAAGGCTCCGTAGTTGAACATTAGTAGTTGTAAACCCAAATATTGGGTCAGTTGTTGTTATAAAATAAAATATTGTAAGTAATTATAAATAAGGGTTTAAAAATATCTTCTGTAGATTAAGATTGATATACATATTTTTTACTTCGCTAAATGTAAGTGCTTCTATTATTTCCAATTTTGAATTTTTCACTTACATGATTATGCATGATGTATCAAAACTTCACTCCTAGCCTAAAAAATTTCATTAGTAAAATATCCGTTGTTTTATTTCTTGCATGTTGGCAGGTTTGTATTTTTATATTGTGTTAGTTAAAAAAATTTTATTTTATTTTGCAGTTATATGTTAAAGCATTAAAAATTTATTTTATTTTGCAGTTATATGTTAAAGCATTAAAAATAGCTAACACTAGAAGTGATCATTTGTAAAAATCTGTAAGTTGCCAGGCATTATTTTAAAGTGTTATGTATAATTTTTCAGTTACTAGCATCTCTACTTCCACCTAAACCTCCAAAAGAACCAGAAAAAGAAATGATACCCTGTGACTGTGAACAAAAGTACAGTAAAATGTTCAAAGAATTTAAGGAGCGTCTGGAAGCAGAGCAAAAAGAGGAGAAAGAAAGATCTCTCAGAGAATTAGCAGAAAGGGTAACACATGTCAATTTGTTTCTTTTATAGCTGCAAAACCTTTCAAATTCTTCAAACAACAATGTCCACTCCTTGAAAAATACTTAAATTTGATTTCAGTATTTAATGACACCTAGAACCATTTTAAATCCTTGGAAAATTGCTAATTTTCAATCGAAAACAAAAAGTTTATATTGAATTTTTTAAAATTTATTCGTAGTTCATGTGCCAACTGCTTATAGTGTTAAAACCATGATGCATGAAACCAGTGATGCTTGTATATTTCTTTTAATTTTTTTTTCCTGAATTTTAAGAGTTTAATATTATATGTTAACTCTAATGATACTTATAATAATGATTAAATAACTAAGTATGTTAAAACACTAACATCTTTATTGACAAACTATGCATCGATTCACAAACTGGGAGTTTACTTGCTTAAAACACAATAAAAAATAATGATGCTCCTGATGTTACATGACATCCCCCTTCCCTGTGGCAGAACTTATGCAATCAGGGTTCTTGCTGTAAGTTTTCCTTTCTACGCAGATTTACACATAAAATTTGATTCAAACATTTAGACAATCACTTTTTGGTGCCCTCAATTTACTGCGATAGTATCGTACATTGATATAATGTTTTGATTGTATTTTTGGCAGTTATTGATATTGATTTTCACATGGTTTTTAAATATCCCGATATATTTCAAACAGTATGGGAAATTTGAAATTGTGCATTTGAATATTTAGTTTTAAAGGCCATGATTCTATCAACTTTTTGGTTATTGTTGTTGATTTTCCCATAGATTTTAAATTCAATATTTTTTGTGCACTATTATTTATTACAACTCGGTCTCGAAACAAAACACACATTTAAGTACTCCCTTTTTCAGGAGTGTGAATCGGGTGATTTTGTCATCAATCTCTTTTTTTCAGCAATTACTGCTACGGATTTCGTGATTTTTACATTTTTGTTTTGTTTTTTTGTTGTGATGATTGTTAACAAAATGCGACGAAGAAAATAATTAGTTTGTTTCTCCTCCCAACAAAATGCGAGAATATCAACCATAATATTAGAATAAAAAAATTATTACATGTTTAATTAAAAAATATATACAAAAAGTTTTTTTTTTTTTTGTAAGCACAGCGTTTTTGTTATTTTAAAATAGTAACATGTATGTTTGATATCATTAAAAGTATTGAGCAGAAAGATATTAGTGAAGACAGTTTTGTCGCAGATAGCCCGAAAAAATTCTGCCACAGGGCTCACCTTTAAGAAAGTAAGTGCTAAAATACTAGCATTATTAAAAAAATAATGTAAAGAGAAAATTTTTGCATCAATCAAATAGGTGCAATCAAACTGAAGTTAATCGATTGCAAATATATTCCTTTTTAATACTTTAAAACTGTGTCATACTTTCATATAGAAAATAGGCTAGGTGTTTTTTACTTTCAAAATGCCAGGTTTAAAACACTGAAGTTTTTTTCTGGTCCTTCAAAAACTGTTTTTATGTTTGACTATGACCTAAAATCTATTGACTTCAAAGAAGAAAAATTTTTTTTTTTTAAAAATGAAGAATTTTTGCATCAGATTATTTTAATGAATCTTTTTGTGCAGCTGAGGCAAGATTTTGAAGAAGAGAAACAAAAAGTTCTTGCAGCAGCGGTTGAGAAAATTCAGTTTGAACTGAGTGAAGCAAAGAGGCAATCAGATGAAAAAATCAAATCAGCCCACGATGGAGAGATCACAGAAATCATGGAACGTCACAAGCAGGAGGTCTCAGAAATAAAAAAGAAACAATGGGTAACTCATTATCATTGTTTATAAAACATTTAAAATGATTGCTAATGCATGATAATATTAATAATTTTTGCCATTTCTACCAATAGATAAAGGTTTTCAATCTCCTCTTTTCCATTCCTACTATTAGTTCCCTATATCTTGTTCAAATTTTAAATCCTTAATAAATTAAAATACTTCATCCCCTCAAGTTCAAATAAATTTTTTTAAACTTGAAGTTGTTTGCAATTGATGCCAATATAATTTTTTCAAATATTAAATCATTAATTAAATTGGGATGAGCACAAAACAAAATGGAATTTTCTGATTGTTTAAGCGTTAGTCATTGTTCCAAAATTCTACTTAAAGCAATTCAGTTTTTCACATATTTTAAAAATAACATCAGTGATAATTTCTAACTTATAGCTCTATTTGAACAAAAAAATAGTTTATTGCTAAGATTGAAATATTTAATTATTTTGTTGAATGTCAGATAAATTCAATTAAGATAAATTCAGCTGTGTCAGATAAATCCAGTTAGCAAGTGTGGTCCACGTCACCATATTTATACTTTTATAGTTGTCTGATACCGCACGCCTTTTTTTTCCTTCAATTCCTACTATTAGTTCACACTCTCCCTATATATATACTGTCAGACCTCGATATAAGGTCACCCTAAGGGACATCGCAAAAGTGACCTTATAAGCGGGGCGACCTTTTAACCGATTCATTAGCAGTTCATAACTAAGCACGTAATAGTACACATTAAGATTTTTTTTGAAATGGTAAGACAAACGAAAACGATCGGCCGTAAATTAAATATTTAAGTCAATAAATTTTAACAGAATTAGTAGAAAATTAAAGAAAGTTAGATTTTAATTTTTTTTTTATTTAAAATAAAGCTGTTTACAAATTTCCTCAAAGTGTACATACATACATTACACCTTTCCTTATTCAGAATAATCATTTATGAAGGTCTGTCTCGTTTTTTGTTTCATTTTTCGAACAATGTTTTCTAGATTTTGTAACTTCTCAAAATGTTCCTCAGCTCCCTCATGGTTTGTAAAAAAAATTCGTATGGCATTTATTACATTGAAGGCTTTCCGTTGGGTTACAGCTACAGTCTCAGGATCACTGTCAACAACTTGTGAAACGATTTCAGAAATCGTAGCTTCAGAAGTAGTGGCAATTTCCTTATCAATCAAACCATATTCAGCTTCCTCTTCATTTGCATGGCCGCAATTTTTCAAATCTTCCATCAGAACAGATAAAGGAATATTGTCTTCTTCGGTTTCGTCATCCACAGTATTCAGAGAACTCACAAAACCAGCATGACGAAAACAATTTGCTATGCATGTGGTAGACACCATGCTACGCCTCAGATAAAAATGACCTTATAAGCGGTAACGATTTTTAAATCTTGACCATATATCCTATAATTTGTATCAAAGAATTCCTATTCAGTGAGCCGGGACTTTGGAAAAGTGACCTTATATCGAGGTCTGATATTTCAAATACACGATTTGTGACCAATTTAAGCATACTTAAACTCGTGAATTTGCTGATTTAAAGTCAAATCAAGTTGGCTAAAGAAAATATTAATTCTTTTTTTGTACTGCTTGTCCTGCAAGTTGGTATTAAACTTTCTGTGAAAAAGATGAATTGTTTAAAACTCTGTCCCTAAAGACAAATGTTCTATTTTCACGATATTTTTAGCTTTAATAAATTATCATTAAGTTTTTGTCAAGAAATTGCTTTGTTGATTCAAAATGTATGTTTTTGTTCTTAATTTCATGGAAATCATTTGAATCCTATAATTTCATGGACATCAATTGAATGCAACATGTATTTTTAAGACTGTTTATTTTAGAATTTAATTTAAAACAATGGCCTGACTGGAGGTGCAATTTCATTTTTAATTGCTGTCAATTAAATATCAGAGTATAGTAACGTTTTCCTAAAAGAATAAAGTCGTACTAANTATTTTAAAAATAACATCAGTGATAATTTCTAACTTATGGCTCTATTTGAACAAAAAATTAGTTTATTGCTAAAATTGAAATATTTAATTATTTTATTGAATGTCAGATAAATTCAATTAAGATAAATTCAGCTGTGTCAGATAAATCCAGTTAGGAATATTGTGTGGTAGCACGTGTGGTCCACGTCACCATATTTATACTTTTATAGTTGTCTGGTACCGCACGCCTTTTTTTTCCAATTCCTACTATTAGTTCACACTCTCCCTATATATATATCTTGTTCAAATTTTCAATTGTTAATAAAATACTTATTATTCATCCATTCAAGTTCAAATACATTTTTTAAATCTTGTAGTGAATGTCACTTGATGTTAATACAGTGTTTTCAAATTTAATTTCTTCATTAATTAAATTTAATTAATAATTTCAGATTTATATGGAAGAAAAATTTTAATTATTTAATAGAAAGTAACTAGAATAAAATTGTTGACCTAAGTACGATTTGAATTCAAAAATATTTTATTATATTACTTGTTAATCATATGTTTCTTAAACAATTTTTTTGTTTTGTTTTTAATATTTTGCAGAAAAAAAATAAAAATAGTAATTGGTGCGGTGCACCACAGCCATACACGGTGGTCTTTCTTCTGAGTAGCACCACGTGGCTGTACAGAAGCTGGCTTTTTTGAAGCAGTACCTTCCCTTGACCACTGCAGCCAACTATCATGCACAGTGGATAAATTTCTCCCCAATCTTTTTACAATATCGCAGGAAGAAAATCTACCTTCACTCAGTCTTATTACGCAACCACAGTCAAAGATAATGGCTTTTCCGTCTCCTTAAAGGCATTATTGACTAACAGCAACTCAACGTGTCAAAATTTAACAAAAAATAATGTTTATAAACTGTGTAGAACTCTTTATTTAAAACAACCCTCGTTTGCATGTTCACAGTGACACTACTAGCACTAAGTGCGAAGTTAAATAGACGTCATATTTTAGTTGTATAAACAGGCCTGACAAATTTAATTATTCTATCACAGCTGCTTCATTGTGTTGGAAATTCCCCCCCCCTTCAGTATAGACTAATAATAAGCTAAATTATAGTAATAGACTAAAAGAAGCTAAATGTGGATTAAAGTGATATGAAACTTTTTAACTTTCCTTCAGCTAAATGTAAAATAATTTGTTATTTGACAAATATATTTCAATTACACCAATTTAGTTCTTTTGAGGAGAAAAAATACTTTTAAACATGTGATTTGTATGTACATAAATAGTAAATAAAGACTTGTTCTGTAAAAAATGTCATGCACATACACAAAAAATGTCATACACATACAATTTTTTTTTATCATTCATTTTATTTTTTTCATGGGTTAGTTAGTAATTATTATACAGTAGGGAACCGATTATCCGGAACGATCGGGACCTTCACTATTCCGGATAACTGATTTTTCCGGTTTTCTGAATCGCTACAAAAAGCCGTTTTTTCAGTGTTAAACCCAACTAAAAAAATAGAAAAATGTTTAGAAATAATCTTAAAAAGAAGAAAAAACGATGAAGTAATTCACTAATGATTATTTCCAAAATCATGGTAAAGTAAGCATCTTTCAAAAAAGAAAGAAAAATCCTAAAATCTTATGAGGAAAAAAACAATTTTTTAAAAAAAAATGGCGGAAAATTTATCGAATTTCGTTCCAGTTTTTTGGTTTTCCGGTTTTCTGATTTCCGGATAACGGGTTCTGTACTGTACTAATTTTAACCATTTTAGTTAATATTATTAAGCATCATTAATGCAGTCAAACCCCACTATAGGGAACCTTCAAGGGACCAAAATTTCGGTTCACTATATCCGTACTGCAAACAATTTTAACTAATTTTTCCAAACTGCTTCTTTTATCGCACATTATTTAAATAAATGACCAATAAAAAGAAACACAAAAATGAGTAGAAAACAATATGTAGTAACAAAAAATGTGTTAACTTTTATTTTTTATTACTTTTTGTCTTGCGTACAAAACAATTTAGGGATGGAAAATGGAGATAGAAGAAGCAAACAAGAAAAAAGTACTACTACTACATTCCTCTCAATAGATGGTTTTAAAAATCGGTGTATGTATTTTATGCAAAAATTTCAAAATTGCCAAAAAACGAAGAAAAATTAGTCGAAGACCAAAAAAGTTCAGAATATCCAATTTCCTCTCTTCTTTTGATTTACTATATCCACAAAAAATAATATTATATGTGTATAGTAAGGTACGGGAGTGAACATTTCATTCACTATAACAGGGTTTGACTGTATATTTTATTACAATTTTGATTGGTATGAGGGAAAAAAAATCTGAATTAAATCAAATAACTGAGAGTTCATTTATTTTTTTAATCCTTATTGCGATTAATTTTTTTTTACTTGTTTTGCTTCGTTCTTGTATTTTCCGTTATTTATTTTGACACTAAATTATTTTCATTATAGTGCTACAACTGTGAGCTGGAAGCCATCTACCATTGTTGCTGGAATACCTCTTATTGCAGTGTCGATTGTCAACAAGTCCATTGGCACAAAGAACACAAACGTACCTGTAGGAGAAAGCGGTAATGCCTTCCTTCCACGTTTTATGTGCTCTTGTGCGGTTCAAGGGAAACAATTCACTTTTTGCCAAAGTATGTTTTCATCATACGACTCACAAACTGATAACTACCTGTGTGAGTTGTGTTATTTAAGTAGACATTTGGGTGATCTGTTAGACCTCACTTTCATGTGATCTGCTAGACCTCACTTTCATGCAATTTGAGTGGTTTGTTAGAGCTCACTTTCATCTGCAGAACTCTCTATAAAGGAGCTTCTCGTCTCTCTCCATACTGCTAGTATTGTTTTCAGTATTATGGACACTGTTGAAGAAATGTTGGGAGAGCTCCACTTTGGCATTAAAATGGCATTTGTATTGTAGGATAGTGAGAAGCATAGCTCCTTTCATGTTTTATACTTTTTGTAGGTATTTATCATCTGGACGGACAAAAACTTCTAATCAAGTTACTGTAAACAAGTAACTGGTCTTTTTAAAGGTTGGAACAAGAAATTTTATGTAAAACATTGCAACTTAACTGGCTTCATTCAATATTTGTCATCCTTTTTTTTTTTAAAATACACTTAGAATTTGTGAGTTCATTTTTTTTAACCATTATTTAGGCTGAGAACTAACAGCTTTTGCTTTCCTCAATGAAATAGCTACCTGACAAATACAATTGAAGATTTGTAAGGTACAAATTGTTTGTGGTCACCTCCTTTTACACGGTGGACGCTAGAGGATGGGGGCCTTGGACAGCGAGAGGACCACCAGTAGGGTCAGCCGAAGGGGAGATAAGGAGTGATAGATTTATGAGGAATTAGAATGCAGAACACATTATCTTAACAATTTGTTCTTGTGGAATATAACATTTCTTTCAATTTGTTTTTATGGGATATCTATTTCATTGAGGTTAGTTCTCGGCCTTAAATTCCTTACTAGAAGTTAAAATGAATTTAAGTCATACATTGAACTGTTATAGTATGGTTAATCTTTAACAACTCAAACAGTGATTATTGTTGTTTAAACATGAAAAATTCATAAACTATGTTGAATATTTAAGTTTTTAGAAACATTTTAATTTAAAATAATGACAATCTTCAATTTCATAATAATGTCATTTCATTTTATAGTATGTAATATCGTTTTGTCATTTGAAATCATATTCATTTATCGTTAGTAAAAATGTTACCTCATTTCTATTAAGGAAGTGTCAGCAATTTATGTGTCTTATTGTACTACTGCGGAACTACAATTATTTGGTATAAATGAATGGAATTTTGATCAAGATAACTGGTAGTTGGATAATTCAAATATAAATAAATAAATGTTTTGCCGTAAAAGGAGAGGCATCATTGACTCATAATAAATTGTAGTAAATACAAAAATTTTATTCCTTTGCTAATAATTGATGGTAAAACAACTATTCTGTGTAATTGAATTGCTGGAAGAAAAAAATTATTTGCATTTCTAAAGATTGGAATAGATAAATAATTCATTTTTAATCAGATCAAGATATCAAAATCATTTTAACATCTTTATCATATTTTCCTGTGTATAAATCAACTTTGTAATCCTGTAAATTGTAATGAAATTTCAGGGTCGTCTTACTCACTGAATTTTTTTCTTCCAAAATCTGGTGATAAACATAAAAAAAGAGCAAATATAAGATAATTATAAACATAATTAGAGTAACAAAATTACTACACACTTATGTTAGTTCTTAATTGAAAGACTTCAAATGCACTGATTTCATCAGAAGACAAGGGTGATTGTATTCTGTGATTTTCCTATCATCCTACTGAACTAAAAACTAGGAGCATGGCATGTGATTGCAGATATCACAGACTTCTGCGAATGAAACTTATAATCCTATGAAATTTTTGAGTTCTGATATCTAAAATTTAAATTATCAAACCTTCGCTAAATCATGTTAACGAGCTGTTTACATACGCACGAGTCTTCCTATAATTGGCGAAAATACGCCAATTTGATTTGGCAGAATTTTGTCATTTTTAATATTTGGAAGTGCGCCAGAATCCGCTAACGTTGTGATTCACTTGATTTTAATATCTAAAATAGATTTTCATGTTTATTTCATTTGAAAGTTACACATTGCAATTCCTATTCACATTATTTTAAAATCCAATATTGCGATTTGTAGTCAAGATCAACATCGCGATTCGTATTCATGCGTTTGTAATATTAAACATTGATTTTGATATTTATATGTGATTTAAAGGCTATGCATTGCGATTCATATTCTCGTGATCTGAAAATGATGCAACACGATTTCTATATTCTCGTTTTTAAAATCCCACTTCATATTCATGCGATTTTAAAATCAAACTTCGTGATTCTTCTAGGAACTAAGTTTTGTTTCAAATTAGTTTCTGTAAACGTGT
Organism: Parasteatoda tepidariorum; assembly: GCF_043381705.1. Lineage (NCBI taxonomy): Eukaryota > Metazoa > Arthropoda > Arachnida > Araneae > Theridiidae > Parasteatoda > Parasteatoda tepidariorum. The sequence continues at coordinate 9,799,234 of NC_092211.1, forward strand.
TATTTTCTTCGTTGGTAGGTAATTTAGATATAAATTTTAGTTCAAAAAATTATGCTAAATATGAAAAAAATGTATAGTATGTAAATTAAAGTTTCTGCACATAACATTTTCAGGTTCTCTTTGTGTTACAATCACCCGAGAAGAGTTTTTAAAAAAAGAAATCTAGTTCAGAGTGTTTCATATTATTTAATGTATAAATAATCTAAAAAGAACTTTTAGTTTGCACCGATTATTTCCGAATGTAAACTAAGAATTTATAGACAATTTTTGGAAGCTAAAGTGAGGGGGAAGGGTTAGCTTATAATCAATTCCACTGACTTTGAAAAATTCTAAGAGGACATACATAAATAATAGTTGAAAACATTAGGCTTAAATATACTATTATTTTTTTATTATTATGGAAGACCCGTGCTTTTTCTAGTTCACTGTACAACCGTTACTATTTCTAATTGTAGCATGGCTTTTTTTTTAAACGCTAGCTTATATATAAGTTTTGCATTTTGGGGAAACAATTCCCCTTATAAAAAGTGTACTCATGGATACATGTATGGTCTTTATTCGAAATATACAGTATTAAAAATTATATATTTTGTTCAGAAATTTATTTTTTAAAATGTGTTAATTCAGAGGTAGATTTATACACTGACAAATGCAATTTATTCTAAATTTCTGACAATAAAATTTTACAGCTGTTAACTTCAAAAATTGTAGCAAATAATTTCTTTACTGTGATGATCCAGCTTTTAAGACAGCGAGTTATTTGTTTATTATTTTGTTTTGAAAAAAACAATGAAAATAGTTCTGTTGGTAATGTGATATACTTAATGTGTTCAAAAATAAAATATACCTTCCATCTAAAGTAATTAGAGATTATAAAAATATGTCTTTAAAAAATATATTCTATCTTTTGAACATTTTGTTCTCCTAATTAATCCAAACCAGTGTCAGTTTTCTAAAACCAACTTTTTAATAATTATTTTCATAAACTGTTTCATGTTACTGTAACACGCTGTTTTCTTTTATATTTCAGTATTATTTAACAACTGAACTGTAATATTTTAATTTGTACTTAATTGCTAATTGAATAAATATGTATCAATAAAAAATTTTAATTTTGGCTTACTTAAAGTTGTTAAGTTGATGGCTTGGTTTATGGTGCCGAATTAACTTACTTGGTCGAAAGAATATTTATCTTAAATTTTGTTTTACAATTTAATTTATATTACCCTTTTTAAAAAAAAGATTACTCATTTCCATTATATATATAATACAATTATTCATCTAAATTTTTATTTCTATTATATTTAAAATAATATTCTTTGTTTCTAAGTTTCCAAAACAGTGCAATATTAAATATATAATTTCAAGTTTAATTTTTTTCACCCTTTTCAAATACTCTTTTATTCCGTTGTATATTTAATCCATCTGTAGCTTCACAAATATCAAAGATCATGCAATGTTTGGTTGAAAGGCTTTTAATACCTCTCCATTGCGATTGCTTTTAAGAAATTAACTTCTTGTGCACTTTATTTCAGTTTTAGAGCATTAGAATTTTATCATTCATATTTTGTTTCTGTTACCATTTCTTTAAAAGTTTCTGTTATCATTGTGCTTTTCTTCCTGCCTTCTTCAGTTTCACAAATGTTAAGGACACTGAGGTATTAGAGAGATAATTTTAAAATGTACATTTTATTGCACTTATCTCTTAATATTCATTCCACTGTGAGTTGTTGAGGCCCATGCAATATTAAAGAGATAATTCTACTATAAATTTTTTGTCAATTCATTATTATTACTACTGCTTTTGAAAGGTAAAATAGTTATGCACTTATTTCTTTCTTTTTTTTTTTTTCATCTTCAGTTTCACAAGTGTTAACCACTTCCCTGATTATCCCGAGTTAACTCGGGGGTATGCATATATTGCAAATATTTATTATCCCGTTTAAACTCGGGCATAGCAGAATTCGTCAATACGTTTTGTTTTATCACATTTTTATTCGGCTGGAAGCAAAACAAAAAATTATATTCTACTGTGTTTGGGAGTTCTGCTGTTTGTGGCACTGCGACGTGTTTCATACAATTGTATATACGTTGGTTCATGAATTTACAAAGAAAAGAAAAAAGAGTTTTAAAAAAATGGCATTCACGAGCAAAAGTAATGCAGATGATTTTTCAGATTATGAGCAGGGTTCATTGATTTAAATCAGCTTGATTTAAATCAATTGATTTTTTTAAAAAAATCATTGATTTAAATCAATTGATTTTTATATATATATCATATTGATTTTAAAAGTTAAAAAACAGTGCTTTATTTTTTTTTTCTCAAAATATGTTCACGGTATCTTTGAAATTATCAGATTTTCTTTTGTGAAAAAAATTTCCAATGAGTACATAGATTTTTTAAAAATGTTATTTAGCTTAACTTATGTATTTTGATATAGGATTAAAAATGAATATTTTAACATAAAAATATATAGATTGAATATTTATTTTTTGATGAATGACAACATTTATAAACACAATCTGTTGCATTTATTTTGCCATTTTATAAATCATGAGAAAAAAAAAAAGATCACAATTTTAAATTAAAATTATGGTGTGCTAATTGAAACTTTGTGTTACTAGTTAAAGTAGTATTCTTTAAATTATCTATTTTATCTTGTCTTTTAATTTCAATCATGCCTTTGTATCAAAATGGTCGCTATGCATTATAATGAAAAATTATTTTAGTAAGTTAGAGCTTCTAAAATATTGTTATAATATAGTTTTAATATTAATTTAATTTTGATTAAACATTTATAAAGTTTTTTTGATCATAAATTAAAGCTCTTATAGTGTATTTAAATAAAAATCAAAAAAATCTGATTTAAATCAAAAAAATCCGATTTAAATCAAAATAATCCGATTTTTTTAAAAAAAATCAAAAAAATCACGAACCCTGATTATGAGGATGTAAACATATACAAAGACTAATATTTAACTTTTTCCATTTGCCCGAGATAATTTGGGATAGTAATCTGATGGTAAATTAAATATACTTTACACACAAAAAAATTGAAATTTAAACTTGAGCTTGTGCATTATGTTTTGTTTTAGTTCCTCGTATTTATTAATGAAATTTAAAAAAAATATGTTGATTTTTTTGTATATTTTTTCAAAAACAGGGAAGCGGTTAAATACTAAACACTATTATAAAAAAACCTTTTAATCCTTGTATTTTGTTCAATTTTATTGCATTTGTCTTTATAAATTAATTTTCTTCATTCATAGTTTTTACAAATGCAGGGACCAGGAGACAGAGAGTTCTGAAACTTTCCAGGTTCCTGCATAAATGTCAAAGCATGAAAATTTTTACCTCACATTTTGCAACTTGTCATTGATTGAGCTCTACTAGATTTAAAAGACTGTAAGAAATGCTTTAACTCATATTGAGCATTTATTCAGTCTAAATTATTGTTATGTCTATGTTACGTGTTTTTAGTCGCATTTTGTGAAATGCTTGTTTTCATTGTTATATTTAATGATCAACTGCATAATTATACTAAATATTATTCTATTAAGTGTTCATGTAAATTATATTTTCATGTTGTACTGAATGTTGTTGACATTCAGAAATACTTTTTTTAAACAAGTTTTTCAAACCTGATAGTTATTTTATTTTTAAAGATAAAATTATAATGATTTTTTGTGATATTTTAATTATATATATATCTATCATAATTTTCTCTGTTTTAACTTGTAAACCATACTTAATTATTAACTAATAAAGTACATAGTATTTGTTTAGAAAGGGGAAAATGCACATTTTTTCTTAAACGAACGTTATCTATATATTTAGTCTTTGAAAGATAATAGTTTTACTATTTATTTTTTTATGTCTATTTATGGCAACTTTTTACTTTTTTTTATATATTTGTTTGATAGAATAGTGTCTACATAGTGATAGCGGTATGAAAAGGTCTTTAAAAAAAATATTCTCAATATTTTTGGCTTTGAAGGACAAGAATGTGTACATATAGCATTTGTGTTGTTCCCCCCCACCCTATCTCTCTTTTAAAAATCAACTTTAACTGTTCTGGTGCAACTGAAAAGTTTGTTTTCATGCCATGTTTAGCTAGCAACATAACTGTATTTATATGAACTTAATGTTTGACCTGGTGATTGGTAATTAATAAAGTCTTAACTATAGATATGATTTACTTCTTGGTTTTTACTCAAAATAATCTAATAACTTTACATTCAACAATATACATGTTATTATTTAAGAAAAAAACAAATAATTTTTAAATCAGCTGAAGTTGATAACCAAAAAAAAATAGAAATCTGAGAATTTTGATGACAAAAATAGTGTCATAATAAAACTATGTGAAAGCAAAGTTGGTGCAAGTCATAATTCTCTTTAAAAAATGAAAATAGAAATGAATTAATACAAGATTGAGAGTAATATAATTAATATTTGTGTCGAAAGTGCTTTTTATTAACAAAAAAAGAAAAAACCTCCATTTATAGAATTTTTTTTCCCCATCTACATACATAAACTACAATACTATGGGTGATATTCACCCATTTTGAAGAGGGAAAACACTAATTTTCTGTTTCGCATATTGTGAATCGTCATCACATTAAAAAAGCGGTGAAATGTGTGTCAGTAGTTATCGAAAATATTTGAAGACTAATCAGACTCTTCGAAAAGGTGTTACTCAATATTGTGTGTCACGTTTCAAGATTTACTTTCCAAAAAAATAAAATCTGTAGGGAAAAAAACAATAGAAACGCCTCATGGATTTGTGGTGACATCGCCTCAAACCGGTTATTAGAATTTGCGTGTCGTAATTTCGGTATTTAAGAAAAACATGAGAATATCAATGGTTAATAACTGTTTAATGAAAGCTATTGTGATTTTAAATAACCAAGCATAAATTCGTAGCAATAATTGCCAAAAAAATTATCAGAACAAGACATAATTTTACAATGGAGTGGGCATGAGTTTCGAGCAATCTAGTAAAGACTTAAAATGAGTAGTTTAAAACAGGCTTCATTTCAACCAAATAAAAAGAGGGGTCAAAAATATCGCATTGATTTATAAATCTGAATTTGTAATAAAATCCTTCTCTGTCACTTTTATTGATAATCTCATTTGGATTATTAACCTACTGCAAAATGTTGATAATTTAAATTATAATTTATTAAATTTGAGATATTATTTACATTAATATATTTTACTACATACAAGTCAGTATGTAACTATAATAATTTTTAAAAATTTATTTCTCATAAAGCATTACATATTTTATTGCAATAAGAGAAGTAGGTAATGCTAAAATTCAGCTATTTCGAAATTGTTTTTTAGCTTTAATTCCATTTAGTTTTTTTTTCTTCCCCCAATTATTTCTTAACCCTTCACAGTCCGTTTGCATTATAAGTTTACTTCCCACCAGATATAATTATAATCATAGTTGGATTAACTGTAAATTACAAAAATTAAAGTGGTCAAAAAATTACTTCTACCATATAAGCAGCATTTGACCAAGTAAGTTAAAGTGTCATGCAGCTTTTAGACTGCATTAGTCTGTTAAGGGTTATCTGAAATAAAACAACTTTTAGACGTTTAAATTTGCTTAATATATAATATTCAACTAATATCAAATAGTTGTCTTTTAAAATTGATATTTCGATGACGACTTGAACTGGTCTTAAAAAATTTGATGTATTAATTCAACCTCACCTAATAGCAGTATTAGAAAACTCCTTTGCTTAGGATTATTTATATATATTGAGGAGGGGGGGAAGAAACATTAGACTAGAAAATTAAATTTATTGAAGTAAAATAATATGCAGACAAATATTTTTTGAGAGAATTTAATTGTCTAAGAATAATTTTGCAGAAAATAACATGACTAATATAAATGGAAACAAAATTAAAAATGCAAATTTACTATAACAGGGTTTGATAAATATTACGAAAAATGAGAGATTTCTTGACAGCAATATACTCTTTTTCTTTTTTCAACTTAACATTTCATGTTTAAATCCCTAACTAATAATTGTCTTTCCTGGATGTATTATCATTTAGCAATTGTAGTTGAAGATGAAATTTTTCCATTTGGAAGACTGAAAAAAAAAAAACAGGCATTAGAGAAATAGTCAACTGTTTTATAAATTTACACGCGACAAAAGAATTAAAAAAATGATTCCTATATTATAAGTAAAAAGATAAAACGTTCGTAAAAAGTTAAAAAATAAAATTTTCTTTTATAAGGTAGATTTAATGAAAGAATGTCAATATAAGAAAACTCATTACACGATCAAAAAGATATAACCAGCAAATCTATTTTGCTGTCATTTCTTATATCAACATTCTCATGTATAAGAAAGTTCAGTTTAATGTATCAATTACCATTAAGAATATAAACTCAGTTCAATCCCGATATTTTAATACAATTTTATAGCACCATGAAAACTTGAGAAAAACTAGAATTTTTAAACTGCTTACCATTGTAATTTATTCTGTTTAAAATTTGTTTTAGCTTAGGCAATTTTTTTTTTAGGAAAAAACTAAAAAAGGAACTTTTTAATAGTTAAAGTTCTTAAAACATCTAATAATTCAAAAATTAGAAATATTTCTAATATCTGAAAAATAATACTAAATAAATATAGAAATTTATTTTGTACTGTAATGGATTTGTTTTAATTTTTGTTTAAACATTATAAATTTTCTTTAAAAATATTTCATTCAAATTTATATTACTCTATTAAATGCGTATATTTATATATATATTTGCACTTTCATTCTGTAAGCTCTACAGTTTTTTCACCTTTGGTTAGATTTTATACCCCTCCTAATCCTCATATATATATTTTTTTCTTTCTAATAAATTGTGAAAAATGGTAATTTTTTATAAAAAAGAATCAAATGATGAAAAGTATTTAATTTTTTGCAAATATGTTATTACATTTACTGAAAAAAAAAACTGCTTAGAACATTAATGTTTAGATAAAAATTACCCTTCCAGGGTTGAAACAAACTAAGTTTCCCTAAGTTTAAATTCCAAATGTAGCATTCTAAGAAAATATTTCTACTTTTACAAACATCTTGTGTGCATTCTTATTAATATTAAATCATATTAAATCATAATTTTTTTCATAAATAAATAATTGATCAATTTATATTTATTTATAAAATTAATTAATAGAATATTATGTTAATCAAAATTAATTTCTGGCAATTTTTTAAATAAAATATTATAAATTTAGGAATTGTTTCAGTTTACTGAATGCGTAACACACTAAAAGTGATACATTACTAAGTTTTGTTATTAAAATATGTCGATTGAAATCGTTAAAAATGTGAGAGATTTTGTTTCCATTATACGTCCGAAATGAATATTCTGTGTTGAGCAATATCGGCTAAATACCAAATATTTGTAGGTTGCATCTCTAAATTAGAAGCAGCAATTGTTGAGCAAAATCTTGTATCTATTTACAATTTAAAAACTTCTTGAAAAGGTTTTTTAGCAATTTTTGCAACAACAGGACCCTATTTACACAAATTCACAAAAGCAGGACTCTGGTTGAAAGAATATGACTTAANTAAATTTATGAATTGTTTAAGTTTACTTAATGCATAATGCATTAAAAGTGATACATTACTAAGTTTTGTTATTTAAAATATGTCAATTGAAATTATTAAAAATGTGAGAGATTTTGTTTCCATTATTATTCCGAAATGAATGTTCTGTGTTTAGCAATAACGGCTAAATACCAAATATTTGTATGTTGCATCTCTAATTTAAAAGGAGCAATTGTTGAGCTTGTATCTATTTATAATTTAAAAACTTCTTGAAAAGATTTTTTAGCAATAACAGGACCCTATTTACACAAATTCACAAAAGCAGGACTCTGGTAGAAGGAATATGACTTAACACTTACTTTATATTCCCAAATTATGAATTGTTTTTTCACAATTTTACAAAAACAGGACCTTTTACAAAATGTCTGGACAGACCCCTGATAATTCATAATTTATTTAATGTTTCAGTTACCGCTATATTATGGCAATATAATATTATAGAATAAAATTATTTCAAGTAAAACAGCAATGAAATATAAATGACATTCTTTATAAGTTATAGAATCTCTAACAATATAGTGAATGAATTTTGACATGAATATACACCAGCTTATGTATATTCATTAACAACAAATTCATAACTAGACTACATATAGCATAAGGTCAGCAAAGTTAACTGTCAGATATAATAACCTAATTAAAGATTATAAATAATAAAATGATGAAAAATCCTCATTCATTTAAATAGATATTATAAAAATTGTCTTTTATAGGTTATAACATTTATTATTGCCATCATAAACTTTATTTATAAGGTCAGGGTTCCGCAGGAAGAATGTTGATCTTTTACGTTTCTGTAACAGAAAAAAATGGGAACCACTGGTGTATACTGCTATTTCTTTCAATCACATTTACTAATACTCATAGTTTAACATTAGTTGCAGGTATTATCGATTATGTTCCAGTAAATTTTGTTAGTAAGAATGATTAATGGAGATATTTTTGTATCATGATCTGTCGTGCTAACTACAATCGCTAAGGTGACGAATAGATTTTAAACTTTCAATTTAAAAAAAAACAAAACATGTAGATGTTTGCCCAGGGTCAGCTACGAGTTATAAATTTCCAGTTGGTTCTTTTCTGTGATGTTTTTTTTTTTTTTAGTTTCTTGCGGACCGCTGTGCGCAAGTTGCCAAGATTTGGTGATTTTTCTGTCTCAGATCACGATATGGAAACCTCCTGACTAAGCACATATTATCATATACAGATATCTTTTAACAATTATAAACCTTCTGGGGAAATTTTCTATATCGTGATCTTTCTCGCCAGCTATTTAAATATTATTCTGCCAAACTTAGTGCAGACAGAGACAAATAAAATTATAGAACTTTTCTTACAGTATCATGATCTGAGGCAGAATAATAGATTAGTTTTGGCAACTTCAAGGCAGCGACTAACTAAAAAAGAACCTCGAAGGGAACAACTCGTAGCCACTTCGAAACAGACCTCAGCTTTTAAAAAAATGCAACTTCCCACTTGGAGCCTTAGAGATTGTAATTAGTACGACAGATCACAATACGGAAATATCACTCTTTATTGACCTACACTAATATTACTCACTGTTATTTCACATGTTTGAATACTTCTTTGTATGCACAGTGATCTCTGCAGTGTAACATATCAACAAGTTCTTCCACACAAGTTTCTTCAGTTTTCTTTCGGCTCGTAACCCGTTCAGTGCACTCGTTGAATTTCTCCAAGAAATTAGCACAATGCTTTTGAATACATTTATCTCTAACCTCTTCCATAGGATCAACCAAATCCTCTTCTTCTTCCTCCTCAGGTGGAGCTTCAGCGTGAACCTTAAGTTTTTCAGCCATAATTTTTATTTTAAGAAGGCTGGAATAATACACAAAGTCACTGCTGATAACCTACTAGAGGACAAGACAAGTTTAAGAAACAAATATGGCAGCCAGGAATCAAAGTTACAGTTATTAACATGTTCAATGGATGTTTGACAGTGCAAAGCTAAGCACAGATGGCGCTATGAGTTAAAATTATCATAAGACTTCACATATCGCCTCATAAGGGGTATACACCATCAGAAGTTTTCTAAATTGTTTCTGATTATAGGAAGCTTTTTTGTTTACATTCTATCAACCATCCATTGTCCTTGGAGCATTTTTGGATGAGGGGTACCGATTGGGAATGATTCTGATCACCGTTGAGGGAGGAAAAGTTTTCCGTGGAGGAAATATTTCACCTATCAGGTCCTCAATCTTTCTCGGAGGTCTGTGAATGGCATACAGTAAGAATAATCCTGAAGGACAAAAGGGATCAAACAACCCCAAATCTTGAGAGCCGTACTCTAATTTTATTGATTGTCCTCGAAAACTTTCCAACTCAACAGAAAATGTTCCCAAATTTTAACATGTGTCCTCTAATTTCTCCCAAAACGCTATTTTTATATGCAGTGAACTATAAAAAATCAATAACAATAGCATAATTTTATTTTACAGTAAATGGATGATTGACTGTGTGAAGATAAGCACAGGTGGCGCTAGGTGTAATTTGGAAGAAGTAATTCGTCGTAGGACTTCCGAATTACCTCTTCCTTCCGATCGATTTTTTCACCTAAGCTTGAAAAAGCGTGGTGTTCAATATTATTATACTTGTAGTATTTTCAATATGACGCTCGCTTTTAATTTAATTTTAATCAAAACAGCAAACGAATTCGGAAGATTCCACGTTCTTGCTTTGAAGCTACCAAAAAATTCAAAATACTGCACAAATATACCTAAATAAAGGATAACACTCAAAAAACCTAAAATCACCTAAAATTAGCACCTAGATAACATCAGAAAATCAGTAAAATCTTATGTTATCTTGCACAACTTCTAATATTAGAAAGATAACAAAGATAGCTGTTTGCTCTGCAATATATAATATTAGATTCTATGCAAACGAATATTATCTAGCCGTTCACCGTAATATTATTTTACATTAATTTTGATGCAATATAATATTAGATTTTGTATTTTCTGATACTATCTTGCGTTGCTTTTTATTTTTTGAAAGTAAGCAAGAGCAAGATTTGAATGGTAGTTGATGATTCGGTGGTATAATTTTACTTAATTTTCTGTACTACCGTGAAGCAGTAAAACATAGAACAATAGTTTTATAATGTTATTCCATGCATTATTTACTTAGCAATACGGAAATAGTAAATAAAATTATATTAGCGAATTCTGCTATCATCCATTTTCCTCTCTCTTACTCCAAAGTATATCTTATGTTCAACTGATTTTTTTTAATATTTCAAATTTATTTAAGAAATAATACTATATCAGAACTTATATTGATTTTTTTCTTCATACAATGGGTTTTCTGACGAATTTTATGTTTGTAATTTTACAATTATCATTCATTATTTATATTCTGAAATTATATAATAAAAACCACAGAACATAATTACAAAGTTTAATTTACAGTTGAATTAAGGTGAAAATTTACCTTAAAATTTATTTTTCCGCTTAAAATATAATTATATGTTATTCATTTCCAAAAACATTAAAATAAAATAAAATTATATCTTGAATTTTCAAATTGTTATTGTTCGTAATAATTGAGACAATAAAGAAAATTTAAAAATATTCAAATCACTGACTTGCATAAATTTCTTGCACATTTTTTTCACTGAAATTAAATAGAAAAATACTTACGTAACTTTATCCTTTTAGAGTTTGAAATTTTACTTAACAAAACACTTCAAACAAAACCCAAAGGCACCCACAGAAACATTTTCAGAGAGTGAAAGCAGGAAAGCCTTTACGAATTTTAACTAAAAAATTTACCAATACTTTTTTTTGTTGTGTAAAAATAATTTTACATAGTCACATCAGAAAATTTTAACGAATCAATAATTCCTTAAAGGTACTAACCAACAATTTTAGCCCAAAACTTTAGGTAATATTAAAATTTAAAAAAAAAAATAGTAAATATTGTAATTCATCAAAATTAAACTTGCACAATCATTAATTGCGTACAAGAATGAGACGAAAAAACATATAATCTTTTTTTCTATTAGTTGCTTTTAGTTTTAATGATCTAAGTTTGATTACCATCAGTTACTTTTCTGAGAACGATGCTATCGCAAAATATTTGTTCAAAATCAATCAATTCCATTGCTTGTATTTCGTTGATCAGAAATTATGCATTACGAACATAGTAAAAACAAACATAACGTTATATTTAAATATCTTAAACAGGACAAGATGCAATTGCACAGCATAATTTCATAAAGAAAATACAAGAACTTTCGGATAAAAGTTTAAGCAATATTCTTTTCAACATTGATTGGGAATTTTTATGATAATGTAAATGTTATTCAGCTTTAAGTCAATGAAATTTTTTACGATTGTAATTATTTTACAATTATATTATTTTAATCGTGTTAAAAAAAAAGCATAAACTTTTACTCTCAAATTTCGAACGAATAATCATGTGAAAATTTCCAAAATTAAAGTAATAAATACAGTGCTGATAATAAAAATACTCACAAATTTAGGAGAGACTTTAAAATCAGCTTCAATAGAAAATTGTTTCCCATATCATACCGAAATATTAAAAATAACCAAATTTTAAATGTATTCAACTGTTTTCATGACGCACTTACCTACTATAAAAATTTTCTAATGTTATATTTTATAAAATTTTATCAATCCAACTATCATACCCGACAAATCCAATTTTCTAATATTTTGAAGATTTATTAAAAAACGCAAAACCCTTTAACCCCTATTATTAAACCCGAAAATAACTACTCGCTATGTGGCAAGTCAATTAAAAAAGGCTGCGATAAATGTTAAATAAACAACTGGCTATTTTCTTCCATTGCTGATTTTAAAAATTGTTTAATGTCAACGTTTAACGTCAATGTTAATGTTAATCGTTTAACGTCAATGTAAAAATATATTCTCGGAATTCATAATCTATCAATTCGGGGTTGAAAAAAACATGTACAAGGAAATTTTTTTAACAATTCAATGTACTGAATATATTTTGCCCCCCCCCCTCAAAAAAATTCTTCATATCATTCTTTATAAGTCAGTATGCTTAACTAAATTTTGTCACATATTTATTATTTTTATTCGCAATGTAAGATTCGCATATTTATAATTTAAAATACATAAAAATGAGTCATTTTTATACAGGCTGGTATAAAGTCTTTGAAGTGCTGCATTTCTTATGATTTTTATACTTAGATAGGCGAATCTTACATAATAATAAAAAAAAGAAGTTAGCTAGACATTATTCTCCTTTAAAAAAAAATCCTTTTATCAAAAGGAATTAGTTTTTAATCTAGGTTATAAGAGATAATTTGAAGAGGACAGAAAATGTTTATTTGATGTATTCTACATATTTGATACATTCAGCACATATACAAATTAGATAACGAGATTTAAAATTTAGCGTCGCAAATATTTAGATTTAATATCTCCTTATTTTTATAATATCTCCATATTTTAAATATCACCATACGTTATTTTAAATCGATTTTCGTATACATTTTCCGTAAACCAGTAGTCGGAAAGACTACATTTTTACTTAGTACTTAATTCCAACTACTTAATTACAAATGTTGATAACTGCAACTTTTAAAATGCCGTCACTACTTTTGAAATGTAGTCACCTCTTCACTATTTTTAGGAGATAAACCTCGCTTAATTTACACCCGTTTTTAAAAAGGTTTTGAGCAATGGCTTTTGGGTGCCCCCCCCCCTCACTGCAAGAGTTATAAATGCGCCCTAAATTAGACTCAACACAATATTTTTTGAATCATAATATGAGACAAGAACACTATGAGTCCGCAGTAGACTGATCGTTAAGACACGGTTCCCAGCAGAATACCGAATTCAAGCATCACTGGCTACGGTCAGTGTGCGGGTGGGTGACCACTTGGATCAGCCTGTGTAGGGACCGAGGGTGTGCGGTATTGGTCCTCGTTAAACTGTGCTACCGTAAAGTGCTCGACTTCGCGCGCAGGTCGTCGGGCTACTGAAGCGGGGGTGCCATCCCTTCCGCAGAGGATCAAAATTGTGATGGCATGTCTTCGGATCATCCTCCGGGATGTTTCCCAGACCGTCGCCAATAGCCCATTGTGCAGCTCTAGTGCGACGTAAA
>NC_092211.1:9813756-9846950 GCF_043381705.1 Parasteatoda tepidariorum
AAAAAAAAAAAAAAAAAAAAAAAAAAAAAAAAAAAAAAAAAAAAAAAAAAAAGGTGCCTCTAAAGTGGCACTTTTTCTTTGTCCATTCTATTAAATGACTGCTATAATCTATTGAAATCTACTATAATCTATCTCCTACAAGTCAACTATCTCAAGAATGAATTACAATCATTGATTACAAGTCCCACGAAATCACATGCAAGTTACTTGAAGAAAAAAAAATAATCATAAAGATAAGTCTATCCGCAGATAAAATTTTTACCTATACTGTTTTGTAAATAATAGTATTTTAACCTAACACATGTTTATTACCCGTGGGAAAAAAAACAGTTCATCGGTTAAATATAGAAAGTTAGAAGAGAAGAAACAATGAATAAATTGATGAATCATTCAAGTTACGAGACATGAACAATAATTCTTTTTTTAATAGTCAATAAATAGTGAAATATATTTTCAACTCATGTAACTAACACTCAAATACAATTATTTGTGTATATTTATATATATATATGAGTATATTTATTTGTGTATATATATATATATATTCACAAAATAATTGTCTTACTGAAAATACATATGAAAAGCAAAAAAGCACCATTCTAAAATCAACTTCTGAAAACTCCATACTTGGTGTGAAAATAGTTTTCCTGGGCTAAACAAATGTAGAATATCATAATATTTTAAAACTGATTAGAAAAGAAGTTTGATGACGATGGCTCTTTATCTGCACCTTATATTAGTTATAATTCCTTTTTCTTTTTTTTTAAGCGAAATTTTTGCACATATAAATTGATATTTTCCATAAATATATGGGTGTCCACCAATCATAAAATTTTTCTCCTCTGATTTGTCCTCAAACTATGCTTCATAAATTAAGGTCTCCTTAATTGTTTCAGTTCATTAAAATTTAATAAAATCAGTCAATTCATGCGAGCATAAAAATCAAACCTTAAGGATTCAATCCATCAGAGTATGTTTCCAAAAACACCTGTTATTACAAGAGTCTGTTCACTTTTGACCTCGTGTGTATATTGTTTGCACAGATGATTCACATTCCATTCCTTGCTATAATAAGAATAAAAAACAGGTGTGTGATTCACCAAACATATATTCTATACAAAAATCTTGTTAGCAGCGAATCAGATTTGATTTTGGAAGTTATTATTTTTTATTTTATTTTAATCCTAGAAGCTCTTCCAATTAATGAAATAGGGAATCCTAATTGTTTTTATTTGTACTGATATTATTTTAATTAATAGATGAAGAAAATGCCCAGTGTGCAAAGTAACTTTTGACACCCTGAATAACTTTTGATCTAATGGATTTGAATTCCAAAATATAAGGGGTGGCCGCAATATTATTTTATATCATAACCGTCGTTGAACAGCCGAACCAATTTTTAGGTTTACGACTACTAATGTTTAAGTCCGCTGCCTTGTCATTTTGAAACCAATTCAGAAGACAAGGGAACTCCAGGATCAAGTATTGGGAGAAATTCGCCTTCCTGGAGGACTTTTTGATGGAACTAACCCGCATTTGCGTTACATGGTGAGGAAAACCACGAAAGCTTCTCACGGCAAGGGGACTCTAACCCATGGTCCGTCCACTTCTGAGAATGTGATCGGTGCAAGAGGATGTGGAATCGACCAGCCATCGTAGGGATTCGAACCATTGGAAGGCTCTATCACCTAACGTGGTCCGATCAGGTGAGCGGTCGACAGTTTGGACCCCTTAATGTCAATTCACCTTTTTGCGTATTCCGACGTATCTCGCGAACATTTTAAGCGAACATATTAATTTTTGCACACTACTGTAAAATTCCATAGAAAAAATAATTTTCATAATTGTACATTATTTTTTATAATTTTGTTTAATAATGGTTGAAAAAAGTGTGTAAAGCAAACAAAATTTTACATCATTTTAAAGAATGTAATTTTACGCAGCAGAATAGAAAATTTAATCGAAATTGCTTCAGAGGAATCAAACTTCAGGAGTTTTACTAAATCATAATGTGTTTGATCCTAAATTATTATTCGATCCCAACAAATTAAACATAATTTTTTTCAAATAGACGTGAGACAAGATTTTTGACCTAAAATAAATATAAATTTATATTATCAACATTATGTGTCAATACATTCTAAATTATCCGTCGGTCAGGGGGCACGCGCGGATAATTTTTTTTCCAGCCACGATAGCTTAAAACATGATAGCCATGATAGCTTTTTGTTAGTAACCATATTTTTATAATTCCGAGAAATAGCATAAATAAAGCCGTAGTGACTTAGGGGATAGAGTGCTGGCCTCCCAACTAGGTAAACCGGCTCGAATCCCGGTGATGGCTGGTCGATTCGAATTCCGCACCCGGCTCGCACCGATCACAGTGCTGACGTAAAATATCCTCAGCGGTAGACGGATTATGGGTTAATCCCCTTGCCGTTAGACTAACCGTGGGAGGTTTTCCTCTCCATGTAACGCAAATGCGGGTTAGTTACATATAAACACTCCTCCACGAAGGAAAATTTTTCCCATTACTTGATCCACAAGTTTCCTTATCTTCTGGATTGGACTCAAAATTACAAAGCTACGGAGTTAAACAATGGCAGCCTTAAGCACAAAATTGGGTCGGCTGTTCAACATTTGTTATGAAACAAAATTTTAATAAAATTGCACAAATAATAAAATATTATGGACAGATAACAAAATGAATAAATTTTTTTTCACCACTCGAATAGCGAAGAATTAACAAAAATATTAAAATTAAGAACACAGAATTCATTATGAAATGTGTGTACTTAATTCTAATATTTTTGTGGGTCATGGTACTTGTCGAAATAATAATATATCTGTGATTATTAACACAGATATGGAAAGGATAGCTAGCTATTAAAATTTAAGGAATGTAAAATTGAAGTTTGATTTAGAATAGAGTGTGCAAAGATTGAATTCTTTCATTTTGGAGTACATACCTAAAAATGATGACACCGCAGAATGCTCCCATTTTACTGACATACATTTTAACACTAAAATCTGATAAACATTATAAATGGTTGATTAAAATCAAAAACAAATTATCATTAATGCATCAGAAAAGTGTAAATAAATTTAAAAAATATATATTTTCTTTGTTTTCAAATGAAAACTATATTAAAAGAACTAATAACCATTAAAAAGCACTCATTATATGATATTTAATTTCATGGTTTTTAGTCATTATTTTACTTATTAATATTTTCAATAGAGATTGATCTGATTTAGGAATTTCGCTAAACGATAATGTACGGAATGTAATAATGTCAAGGAAATTTTACGTACAGTATTTAAATTTTACACAATAGAGAATTCCATATCATACATTAATTTTTAATTACCGTAAACCGGGGCGAGTCTACCCATTTTTTCAGTTTGTCAACTTTCAAGTGGTCAAACTTTTGTAAATATTAAAGAAAAAAGGCTTTTAATAGGTGTTTCGGAATCGCTATTTATCCCTCTTTAAAGCTGTGAAATCGATTTTAGAAAATATTAACAGTTACGCTGTTACTGTATATTTTTATAGAACTGCTGACAAATCTCTCGTATGGGGCGAGTCTACCCATTCTACTAAAATGAATGTTAACATTGTAAATAATCAAATTTTACTATTAAATTGTTATTTTAGTTACTATATAGGATATTTATGAAGTAAAATTCATAACTTTATTATATATTCCATTTTTTTATTCATAAAATAACACAAATTGAGTATTTGATCGATTATCACATTTTGATCACAGTTTTGTTTTTATAATCATTAACATTATAAAATAACATTTTTTTCTGATTATTGTTGATAAAAATAAATTAAAATTAATATAAATTTACAATTAAATAATTAATAAATAATAATAATTAAAGATTATTAACAAAATCGAAATTCAAACATTGGGAATCATGAAAAATCCTTTTCCCATTCTTTTGGGAGGTAATAATAATTTATAAATAATAATTTATTTAACTTGCATTAAATAAAAAAAGTTAATTTTGTAATATAAAAATTGAAAAAATAGGTAAAATAAACATATTTTATATTTACATTTATATTTAACCTATAAATTTTCTTATTAATGATAAATTTATCAATGCAGAATTAAAGTAATATACTCAAATTCATTTAAAATGACTTAATTTTAATATAAACAAAGTTCTAAATTATATTATTATGCTTTATTAAAACTAAATACGAATGGGTAGACTCGCCCCGCGAATTCTGGCTTTTTGTTTACAACAGCAAAAATTACATTCTTTTTGTTGTTTTTTTCATATAAAATTAATGTAATCTTAGTGTTAGATAAGTTTATCACTTAACCAAAGTGAAAATAGTTATAATAATAATATACTTACGGTGCACCAACTAAAAATTTGCTGATTTTCAATACAAATCTCTCAAAAGACGTTTGAACAGGTCGGTTAAAAAGACACCAAATAAATAAAAACGGATCAAACTACTACAGCGCCATCTTCCTTAGAGTCTGAACTAAGTCCTCCGTCGGTAAAAATTCTTTTATTTGCAATTTAAAATAGTGAAAATTAAATAAAACTAAAATGGGTAGACTCGCCCCGGTTTACGGTATTATGTTTGTTAAATCAAAGTTTAGAACTGACAACAATTTTCAATCACAAACATTTAAAGAAAAGAATCAACTTTGATACTATTAAAAACTGATGTAAACTCTAGAATGTCAGAGTAATTTATAGCATTGTGTATCACATTTTCACTTATCAGTATGTGCAGCCCACTAAACAGTATGTGCTTACATGACTCAAACAGCCATTGCATGTGAAATTTTAATATTAGCTTCAACATTAATGTTCCAAACAAAAAATGATAAGTTTTATTTTATAAATAGAAATTATGTTTTATTATAGTGTGTGTTTTATTATAGTATAGTAGATTTTGAAAATGTAATATTTTGATTTTTTCTTTAGCATTGATTTTGTTTTGAGTTTCATTTCTCTTATAATAAAAAATAATGATCTTATTTTTAAGTTATTGATGATTAACGTAGTGAAAAATGTCATATTGAGGGAAACTAGTCAAATCGGAACTGGTAAATTTAGGGAAAGAATTGGATTTAGATGTAAATGAAAATAACACAGTTGCAGAGAACTAAAATTTTAAAGCAAGAAAATTATGACGAATCTATAAGTAAATAAATAGTTAATAGAAGTTTAGAAGAAAAACGGAAAAAATCAGATTTGCAACTTTTAGGAGAAAAAAAAAATTAAATCTTGAAAATAAAGACAAGGATATATCATATTTAAGTAAAATAGTAAAAGCTGATTTAATTGTTATGGCAGATGAGTAAGGAATATTAATAAGTGATACTGAACCAGTTTCCGAAATCAGGGGAAAAAATAACATCAGATGAGAATTGCAATGAGAGGTTAACTAAAGAAATTGTAAATCGTGTGTTAGAAGAAAAGAAAGAAATGCAAGAATTACACATTTAAAAAACTAAAAATCAATCTCTTTAAACTAAGTTTTCAAAGTAATGATAAGGAAAAATCTTCAAATGTAACTTCATCTAATGTAAATCTAATGTACCAATCGTTTGACCTCCATAAAGATGAGATATTTATGTATTTAAAAAATTTCGAAACTAAGGCTAAATTAGCTAATATTCCAGAGAATGAATGTTATTTATTTATTGAATGTGTTACCCCATGATATTGTTAACCAACTTACATGGGAACGAGGGGAATTAGCTCATGATTATTCACATATTAAAACCTTATTATTAATAAGATATAAACTTAATCCAGAGCAATTAAAATTTAAATCTTTTTCAACACACAAATGGCGTGATTTTTGTAATGAAATATCTGCTTACTTTAATAATTGGTTAGCTGAGCTTAAGATAGAATCATTTGAACAATTGAAAGAATTAATTGTTGCTAACCAAATTAAAACTAGAGTACCAAATGATTAAGCCGTGATGACTCAGGGATAGAGCGTTCGCCATCCAATGAGGTGAACCGGGTTCGAATCCCAGCTGTTGCTGGTCGATACATAATCCGCATCTGGCTTGCACCGATGACAGCGCTGACGTAAAATATTCTCAGTGGTAGACGGATCATGGGTGAGAGTCCCCTTGCCGTCTGGCTAATAGTGGGAGGTTTTCGTGGTTTTCCTCTCCATGTAACGCAAATGCTGGTTAGCTCCATTAAAAAGTCCTTCACAAAGACAAATTTCTTCCAATACTCGATGCAGGAGTTCCCTTGTCCACTGGATTCGGTTCAAAATTAAAAGGCTACGGAGTTGAACATTGGTAGTCGTAAACCCAAAACTGCTCAACGACGGTTATAAAATATAAAATAAAATAAAAAAAATTACCGAATTTATAGTGAATAGCTGTGAAATAAGTATGGTATTGAGATGTTTACCCTGGTTTACCGTAATCAATCTCATCATTTTTTCCTTTAAGAAAAGGGCAGATCTTTTTGACTCTCCTCGAAGGAATTATGAAAGTCCATCGTTCCCAAACTCGCTCAACGACATGTCTTATCAGCTGAAAACAGTTAAAATGGTTTTAAAAAATCAAATAATTGTTGTTGTTATTGTTCATTTACGTCGCACTAGAGCTGCACAATGGGCAATTGGCGACGGTCTGGGAAACATCCCTGAGGATGATCCGAAGACATGCCATCGCAATTTTGATCCTTCGCAGAGGGGATGGTACCCCCGCTTCCGTAGCCCAATGGCCTGCACGCGAAGTCGAGCACTTTACGGTATCACAGTTGAACGAGGACCAATAAGCCTGAATAACTTNGAGGGGATGGCACCCCCGCTTCGGTAGCCCGACGACCTGCGCGCGAAGTCGAGCACTTTACGGTATCACAGTTTAACGAGGACCAATACCGAACACACTCTCGGTCCCTACTCAGACTGATCCAAGTGGTCACCCACCCGCACACTGACCGTAGCCAGCGATGCTTGACTTCGGTGATCTGCTGGGAATCGAGTCTTAACGATCAGTCCACTGCGGGACTAAAATCAAATAAAATGTGCCTTTAAGTATCACAAAACAATTAGCCAATCAAGGGCGAAGATAGCAGATGCAGTTCTTTTCTAATGCAGTCTTCGGTCTATCGTCCCCTCTGTCTGCCTCCCGGAGACGTTACACCCTCGGACCACGTTGAGGTGCAGAGCAGGAGTTAGCTTTCTATCAATAAATGCTGATTGTGTTTGGTAGAACTTTTTAAGAGTTTGGCACAGGGAATAGGTAGAGGTAAGTACCTTATTTACATCGCACTAGAGCTGCACAATGGGCTATTGGCGACGGACTGGGAAACATCCCTGAGGATGATCCGAAGACATGGCATCACAATTTTGATCCTCTGCAGAGGGGATGGCTCCTTCGCTTTGGACGCCCACGAATAAAGTTGTGCTTACGCCACGCCAGTTGTGCCTACGCCAGCTGAATAAAGTTGTCACTATAGAAGGGCTGGTTCACTCCTTTGAAGTATCTCTCGCCGCGCCGATCCTCCGACGTCACTCTAGTGACGTCACTTTGGCGCAAAGCTCGCACTTTTACTTCAAAAACGGAGTGTTTGGCCTTNTTCTTTTCTAATGCAGTCTTCGGTCTATCGTCCCCTCTGTCTGCCTCCCGGAGACGTTACACCCTCGGACCACGTTGAGGTGCAGAGCAGGAGTTAGCTTTCTATCAATAAATGCTGATTGTGTTTGGCAGAACTTTTTAAGAGTTTGGCACGGGGAATAGGTTGAGGTAAGTACTTTATTTACATCGCACTAGAGCTGCACAATGGGCTATTGGCGACGGACTGGGAAACTTCTCTGAGGATGATCCGAAGACATGGCATCACAATTTTGCCACGACGCCCCACGACCTGCGCGCGAAGTCGAGCACTTTACGGTAGGGGAGTTTA
Source organism: Parasteatoda tepidariorum (assembly GCF_043381705.1). Classification (NCBI taxonomy): domain Eukaryota; kingdom Metazoa; phylum Arthropoda; class Arachnida; order Araneae; family Theridiidae; genus Parasteatoda; species Parasteatoda tepidariorum. Next base: position 9,821,683 of record NC_092211.1, read on the forward strand.
AAGAGGGCCAATACCGCAAACCGTCAGTCCCTACGCAAGCTGAATAAAGTTGTCACTACTGACCACAGTCAGTGATGCTTGACTTGGAACCGTGTCTTTACAATCAGTCTACAGCGGAATGGTGATTGAGACGAAGCCATTTTTTCTACGCAATTATTTTGGAATCATTTTTTCAGTACTAATCATTAAGTAATCATTTGTAACGATTACTTTCTTTAATAATTGCTTGGAAAAAGGATGTAATCATTTTCCTAAACAATGATTACAGAAAGTAATCAATGAGAAGTATTAATTTTTTTGAGTAATCTTTTTTTCTAAGTAATAATTTTTTAAGTAATCATTTTTTACGTAATAATTTTTACGTAGTCATTTTTTACGTAATCATTTTTTGCGTAATATTTTTTCCGTAATCATTTTTACGTAGGGAGATGACTGCCTTGCTTTGGTGGCACGGGGAATAGACTCTGGGTCTTGTTCCACCGTTAATATTCGCTCCTCGAAGTATTTAAATGATATTTCCAAACTCTAATGGACATGAGGGATTCCTGTACGATAAACTACAGGTTGCAAAAATACTTTCTTTTTTTTCAAAAATAAATTTTACTTAATCAGTTTTCTGAAATTCCCGAATTAGCAATAGAAAGAAAAAAGTTGTCAAGCTACTTTTTTCAGAATCCATCGAGAAGCACCTATAATTTGTCTAAGTTAAGAAATCCCCCCGCCACTGTGTCTGAGGTCGTCTGCTGCTATGGAAAAAAGAATAGCGCATTTCAGCTAGGGTAGTTTCTGTTCACTCTAGGGCTAACACAATAGACAGAAGAAAAAGATTCTCTTCCTTTCGCCAATCCGAGCCAAAAACCAAAAACCCTAAACAATGACCCTACACCCATACTTGATGGCTCATTCCCATAGTCACCGCTAAGTGTCCAGACAAATGGCTAGGGGAGTTCTTACTTTAGACAAACTATATGTTGTTTTTTCAATTGCACGGCAGTGCAGTGCGAACATAAATAAACGGGCCACTCTAAATTACTTTTAGTAATCGGTTCATCAGGTCCGAGGGGGTGACCTCAAATATGCAAACTAATTAGTGCAGACGATATTTTAAGTTACGAAAACAGATATTAAAACGCACTTTCTCTAAACAAACATTCCTTTTTTTCCACAGATTTGGATTTTAGATCCTCAAAATATAGAGGGAAATATGGTACCAATAGTGTTTGGACCGGAAAAGAATTTTATAATTGTGCGCAAAAGTTTTTCAATTCGCTTAAGTTCTTTAGACATGGTGAAATACGCAAAAAAGTAACATTAACATTAAATGATGCAAACATAGCACCGCTCTCCTGAACAAATCATTGGGATCATATTTCCCAAAATGCGACCCCCCCCCCTTATATTTTGAGGGTCAGAATTCCGAATATATACATTAAATAAATTTTTAGTCAGAGAAAGAACGTTTTTGTGTCTGCTATCTTAACTTAAAAAAATTGTCTGCCATAATAATTTTTTTTAAAAATTTTATTTTGAAACCGTTGTTGAACAGACGACCCAATTTTGGGTTTACGACTACTAATGTTCAACTCCTTAGCCTTGTCATTTTAAATCAATCCAGATGACAAGGAAACTCCTGGGTCAGTACCCCTAGAGGTATGATTTGTTATGGGAAAATGGAGGACTTTGAGACTCGACAGATTTAACGTGCATCACTATTTACTACACGGGGAGTCTTCAGTCGGAGAGGATCGAACCCACGACCTCTTGGACATGGGCCCAATGTCCTACCAACCAGACTATCCCGATCCTTTGCACTAATTAATTAGCATATTTGAGATTACACTCTTGAATAATCTAAATTTAGTCCTAGAACGTAAAAATCAAGGGTTTTATAACCGTCGTTGAACAGTCGATCCAATATTTTGTGTTTACCACTACTAATGTTCAACTTCGTAGCCTTGTCATTTTGAACTCAATCTGGAAGACAAGGGAACTCCTGGATCAAAGTATTGGGAGAAATTTGCCTTAGTGGAGATCTTTTTGATGGAACTAACCCGCATTTGCGTTACATGGAGAGGAAAACCACGAAAATCTGCCACGATTAGCCTGTCTGTAAGGGGACTCCACCCCATGACCCGTATACCACAGAGGATATTTTACGCTATCACTGTGGTCAGTGCAAGCCGGATGCGGGATTCGTATCTACCAGCCATCGCTGGGATTCCAACCAGGTCACTTCATTGGAAGGTATACGCTCCATACCCTGAGCCACCAAGCTTCAAAAGATAAAATTAAAGGTTATTCAGATCAAATTAATGTATTTTAATTTGATCATTAGATCAAAAGTTACTCATGGAGGTCTGTTTTTAATTTTGCGCACTGTACATTGAATTTTTTCTCTTAACAGTCAGAATAGATGAAACAACTGCGTACAACGGAAGTACTAGTCAAAGAAAATTAAAATGTAAGCAGAATNTCTCCTAACACCATTCCCTAAAAAAAATAAAAAAAAAACAACGTTTTTTTTCCGAAAAAAATTTTTATTTTGAAAAATTTGTAATGGTCCCTTCTCGTAGCCGTCATGCCCGCACCTAGTATGAACCTCGAGGGGAAAAGAAAAAGTTAAATGCTCATTCGCCAGGTTCCATTCAATTAAAAATACACGAAATTTTTAAATTTGTCATTTAAAAAAAAATTTAGTAATTTTTCCAATATGTTCAAATTAATGTTTATAAATAAACTCTGTAAACTGATTCGTTTTGCAAATATCATCAGTTATTTTTATGATATAACCAAATTATCTAATGTTTGATATTAATTGAAGAGGAATGCCGAAGATTCTTATATAATAATTGTAATAATAACTAAAATAATTGTTTACGAAAACTGGCAGAGATAAAGTTTTGTGGAATAAGACAATGGGATTTATCTTTAAAAGGAAAATAATCTTAGTCTATTGAGGTGAAATGAGCTGTATATTATCATAAATTTCTGCCGCAATATTTTTTGTGTGGCTTTTATGAAACACTCAATTGATTTTGTTACAAAATTTAAAAGGGCTGTAGAAATTTGAAAGGGCATAAAAACAGGGCGTTATCCCTGTTTTTATGCATCGTTTAAAGGTTCTATCACCAAAAGATATTGGAGTGGATTAATATTATTTATCACAATCTTTCCAAACTAAATTAAATCTATAATACTAAATAAAATATATCTAGATATCAGAAATGGAAAAAATTGCTTCTTTTTCTTATCTATTTATTATATTATCTATTATTATTGTTTTCTTATCTACCTAATATATTATCTATTTTAAATTTTTCTTTCACATTTTTTTTTTGTATTAAGTTGTAAAACGCAAATTCAAAGTAAAATAAGATTAAAAACTACATAAGTTGTATAACAATAAAAATAAAAAATTCTCAAATCGAAATTCTGAGCTGGAAAGTCGAATTGAAAAATTTTAAAAATCAAATTTACTTTTCAAATTTTTTTAAAATTAAATAATAAGTTTAAAGTATCAAATAATAAGTTTAAAGTATAAACTTCAATTTGAAAGAAAATTTTAAATAACATGCGTATGCTAAAAAAATTAAATTTGTATTGCCAATAATTAAAACACTTCTGCAGCTTTTTACATCACATTTTCTTTGCGATAATAGGTAATAAATTGACGCTAGAGTGAAATCGAAGAGAAAAAAATTAATTAAAAATAATATTTTTAGAAAATTATCATTTTATGCCTTCATAAACATTTGCATTTCTAATTTTTGAAAATAAATTAAAAGCGTTTTAGTAAGCAAAATTAGAAACCCGTTCCAGTAGCTTATCGTTGTTAGGATAAATGCTAACACCTGTAAATGTAAACACTGTATTCTCATCAAAATAAAAAATAAAAAAATGAAGCGGCGCCAAGGACATAATTCTGATAACGAGCTTTCTATCTCGGGTTCATATAGAAGTTCTTGACACAGCTGATCACGTTCATTGGTTCCTGCCTTTTCCCAAGGTTAGTGACGCCGACGACGTGGCATGTTTTGCAAATACAGGCGGAAGTTTTTATCTCGTTGAGCGAGACAAACAGATGATACACTGATTCTATTTTCAATTATTCGTTACTACTCAGCGATTGAACGCATTATTTCACTTGCTCCTATCTTTGAGAAAACCTGTTTTATTATTTTAAGGAGAGTATGGCGGAGGTCGAGAAAACAGCAGACACTTCTGTCTTAGATCGAACTGTTTTTGTAGAGAATCTCCGCACATCGGTGGAGAAATTAGCCAAACTATTGAAACCAGTATACCAAGAGAAATTTGGCGACAATGCCATCTCAGCTTTGATTCGTAAAAGAGATGGCTATGAGATCACTTTTAAGAATCCTGAAGCTGCCAAAGATTGCATCGAGAATGGCTTCAAGATCGATAATCGCCAGTACGATGGGGTCAGCCTCAGCAATTCCGATCTACTGGTCAACTTGAATCCCGTCCCTGCCTACGTGGACGATGCCGCTCTTACCAAAAAGCTTCAGGATCTAGGTTGCACCATAGTTGGGGATGTTAAGCGAGTACAGGTGGAAGGTATTGAGACGGGACGGCGGAAGATAATTGTTCGTCTGCCCCAGAACATGAGATCACTACCAAGAGCTGTTATCGTCAAGTGTAATGGCCGCGACGAAAGAATTGAATGTTACCATCGAAATCAACGAATCAGAAAGAACACCCGATAAATTAAGATGGAAGTTTAAGGGATGATTTTCATTTCCATTAAATTTGATTTGTTGCGATTGATGCTGAAGCAGGTCCAGCATTCCTAGAGCTGCAGGTCGCGGCTTCGATACGCATGGTTGTAGTTGGAAGTGTTAAAAAACATTATGTTTTATTATGTGGTATATTATTTAAAGTAAACATTTAGCTAAACGATTTTTATGTTTTTGTGCCAAGTATTATCCGTAATTACCTATAACGATTTTTGAGAATTAATAGTAATGTTCTGTAGAAAATAAGTCTACAAAGATTTATGAAATTTTTCTTATTTCTTGCGAATATTCGAAAATGTGTTTATAACACATAAATATGTTACTTTCTATTTATTGGAAAATTCATGCTTAATATTATTAATATTGGGCATATACATATGTGGAATCAAGTAATCCTTAAAATTGCGCTACTTTAAATTTTGTTAATATTATATGCATTAATGATTGCGGATAGTTAATTAGGAAGTTGGCACCTCTGTATTTTATTATAGTAAGCATTTAAATATTTCTTCTTTTTTTTTATCTCATCTTTAAATCTTAGTTTTTTCTAAAAATAACTTTTGTTTCATCAATATTCCCACTCTTAAAACATTTTGGAATATTTAATTGTAACAAATATTTTTTGCTTGCTTATTTAAAGTTATGTTTTTCGTTTGAAGAGCTAAAGTACAGAGGTGCCACGTATGTAAATGTAAAATTCCAATGCATCCATGCTTAAATATTTATGAAAGCATAATTTTATGTTATGCATGTTTTACTTATAAGAAAAACCTTTAGAATTTAGTTAAGTATTGCCGATATTAAAATTGTTTGGTTTCAGAATAAATGACAATTGAAAAACGTTTTATTTTTATGGAATTAAAAACTTTTTTTTTCATAATTAATGCCAAAAATGCTATGAATAGTTCAAAGATATTTACTCTTTTTCGGTGAGTCATGTATTTCCATTGACTATCAATTAAATATGACCACAAGAGGGCAAAATTAATATTTTGCTTTTCCCTATTTCTGTACAACTCAATCATTTTAATGAATATAAAAATTTTTGAGTTAATAATTGTCTCGCAAATTTTTCAATTGTTAAAATTTCAGTTTATATGAATATATATATATATATAAGTACCATTCTTAACTCGAGAAAACTAAGTATGTTGCTTATCTATTGTGTGTATATCAATATGTCTTTCATAATTAACTTTCAAACGTTCTCTTCTAAATAATTTTTTATTTATCTAATTTTTTTTATCTAATCTAATTTTTTTAAATAAATTTAATAAAAACGAAGTGTGTATGAAATATATAATTTTCATAATTTGTTTTAGTGATGTAATCGAGCTTCATATTATAAAAACTGTTGTTAATTTTTTTTTTAAACTTTTATTTCTTTTAAATCTTTCATTAAGTGATATAACGAAGATATGATTTTTTTAGCATCTGGTCAAAAAAATTTTAATATTAAAAATGAATAATTATTAGAAAATAATAATTATTCAGCCAGAGTCTCTTGATTAACTCTTGCTGAATAATTATTCTTGAAGTATAAGGCGTAGCTAGGGTTTGCAATGCCTTGGCACAAATTATGTTATTAATATAGCACTTTTTAATCGCGTTTATTGTATTTCTCTTAAATTCTTTGAATGGTATTTTGAAATTTTCAGCCAATAATTCGCCAATTTGTGAAAAATAATGGGGGGGGGGAAGAAAATCCTGCGTGTAAGCTATAGTAACTACAACATCATGTTTAATGTTTTGGTAAATTGTATTAATATTCGAATAAATTATGGGTTCCGTGATTGGGAGATAAAACTGGCAATATTTAAAAGAGAAAAGTATTTTACTCTGGAATTTATTTTTTTAGTTATTGTTCATAAATTTGGCGCCACTCTAGCTACGCCACTACTCTATTAAGACTGTTGCATTTACGTAACTGAAAACAAAATTATTAAATTTACTACAATATGCAATTTAGAGCGTTAAATTTGATATTTTAACATGTAGAATGAATTAACAATTAATAACTTATAATTTAAAATGCAATTTTAAATTATTCGATGTTAATTGCAATTATCTTAAACTTTAAATACAATATTTTGGTTTTAATTTCGAAGTTTTTTTAATTTTTTTTTTTTTAAGCAAGTAATAATATATTCGGCTTACTTAACCGAGTTAGGTGAAAATATTTTAAGCATTTTTTGCGCTTATATAATATAAAAAATTAAAGCATTTTTGAAATCATGCATGTTTCTTGTGCATCTTAAAAAAAAAAAAAAGCATTTCTTGTGCATCATTCGCAACAAACGGTCTTGTGACGTGAAAATCGCTGCTCTCAGATGATTCTGGTTAACGGAGTTCCTTTTTGAAATATGGTTTTGTTTTCGATTTGTACGGGATTAATTTTTACGTGGTATAAGAAACCACCTATAAGTGCCTATTTATGGCATATGATTTATGATACCAGGATAAAAAGTATATAAGCAGCAGATTTAGTAGCATATTTGTGTTATATGATGTACGAAATGTGCACCACGATTTAACAGCATATGTAATACTAAATCAATAAAGAATTAATTAATTTGTTGAATTAGTGTGTTATTGTTTTTTGTTTTATTTAGCTCCTCTTTTATTCTTCGATCATTTGGAGTAAATAGCAGGTAAGTCATCTTATTGAATCGAAAAAATGTGATAATTATAGATAATATGTAAATTGTATACGATTCATATTGTATTTACATGTATGGATAATATATGTAAATAAGAATTTCGTTTTAGACTTAAATATATAATACGGAACAATCTCTTATGTTTTCGTTTTGCTTCTTTTTTTCGTATTAAAATATTCGCATTAAATTGGGATGTTTTTAGTTTTGACTATTATTGCTTTAGTTTTTACGATTAGGATAGCTTTATAATATTTAACACGAAAATTTAAATTAAGAAGATTTGTATTGGCAATTTTTGCTTACGTATGATTTGTTCTATTTTTTTTTTCTTTCATAGAACATCATAATAATAGAAGTGTTGAGAATTTCTTATTCATTCAAACAATTTACTATCAGCAATTTCAATCAAATATTTAAAATCAACACTTTAATTAAATTTTATTATAAATATAATAGAAACTAAAGTAAACCTAAAATGATCTATAAGTTGTTAAAGATTTTGAGTTGAGAAAATATATAAAAAATTATGTGTTCGTAAAAAGGAAATAAAAATGCAGCTTTCCAAACAAACTTCGTAAACAACAAGTATTAAATAATTTTTAATGCGATGAAATAATTATGAATTTATCATAAATTGTGGAATGAACTGATTCGAACAGAATATTTGGACTCTGAGTAACTGCTGCTAACTGAGTGAACTGCTTAGAATTAAATAAACTCGGATAAAATAGTTTTTGAAACAAGATTGATTGTGAGGCTAACGTTATTTTTTCTTTCTAAATGGTCTCTGGATTAAATTCCCGAAAATTATTATTTCAACTATGCACTTCACAGCTTTGATTTATAATTAACATTTCTTTATGAAATAATTTAAAATTATTTAATTCAAAATAATGTAATTAAATAATTTTTTATATGTTTTATGATGAAAAAAATATATGAATTTATAAATTGATTTTATTCGAATGGAATATTGGGACTCATTTGGAAATCGAATGAAGGTTTTGTGTAAGCGAATAGAGTAAACAACTTAGAAATATCGTTTATTCATGCAGAATTCCATGCAAAATATAAATTTAAAAATAATATAAATAATAAATCCTGCGAAATCAAATTTTATATATACGACTTTTTTAAAATTCGATTTCGTTCTTATTTTCTATTTTTTCAATGAGAATTACATTCTTTAAATTGATGTAAAAATTTATATACCTCGCAATCCAAATAAAAAATAATTTTTTTTTATTCGAATTATCTTTAGATAAACGGATTTTATTATTTTGTGAGAATTTTTTTTTTTCCAATTTGCTTAAAAAATTCTTGAGATATGGCCAAGTACGCTAAAAATTAACAGTAACTTTGGTCTGCCCTCCTGATCAAACTATTAGGACTTCCCAGATTTTAGTCCCCATATTTCGAGGGTAAGGAATCAGTAGAAAAACAGGCATGTTTATTTAAAGAAAGTAATTCTCTGTGTCTTAATTCTGTAACTTAAAATATCGTCTGCGCTAATTAATTAGTATATTTGAGGTCATCGCTTTAAACCTTTAAGTATGTGAAGATCCGATCGAAAGTAATTTAGAGTGCTCCTGTTGTTCTTTCTTTCCAAATCTAATCTTTCATTTTATTAAACTTTTAGGAAAATTTGTTTTAATGTGAGGAAAATTTGATTATGTGACACAAATTCCTGACCATAGTTTAAATTAAATGCAATCGTTTCGGAATGAGTGTTTTTTTTAAATCAAATTAAATATTGATTAGATAGTGAAAAATTTAACTTTTTAACCTGAAATTGTCAATCTAGTTTCCCGCAGGAAATCTTTATCGATTTATAAGTCTCTTTTTTAAAATCTTATATAAGAATAAAATACATTGTTTTAAAAATATATATAGCTAGATTGATTCTATAAATCAAATGATTCGATTTTTTTCTTTATTTTTTATTTAAACGATTTAAAACTCCTCATGCACCACAAAGTATAGTATGAGGCTTACAGTTGTAAGTAAAAAACAAAAAGAAGAGAAATTTACAAATTTATTTTTATTATGATCAAAAAAATTACCATAAAAAAGCATTTATTATTGATCTTATCTTAATATCAAGTCGATACAAAAGTCAAAACTAGGAGATATTTTGTATTTTAATAAAAATGTAATATTTCATATTTACAAAAATATACAGTCCCTGGCCATATTATTAGAGTCTATGTAAAATTCACTATAAGAGTCTATGTAAAATTATAATTATCAGGTGATATTCTACAGCTGTATTGTTTTTATTCGGATAAAACCGGTTTGTATTTGCTTACGCTCCTGTATCAATTAGTTAACATTGTAATGCAATACGTTAAGAATAAATACAAATAGGAAGTACATAAAAAAATCTCCTGAATAAAAACCCATTACATGAATGTTTAAATATTAAAGTATTGCTTATAAACTCGTGCAAATCATTTAATTATTAAAAAGCTACAGCGCGTCTAATCATTTTATCTAATTATTATATACTCATATAATGCTTGATATATTAAATATTATATATTTATATAATATATCGTCTAATTTATCCAATCGTCAAATTTATATAATATATAGTCTAATTTAACCCATTGATACACTAAAGAAAACAAGAGCAAACCGGTTTCAGTCACGTGAAAACAATAAAGCTGTATAGTATCACCAGATAATTAAGATTTTACTAGGAATCTTTTAGTGCGTCTAATAATTTAGCCAGGGACTGTATATGAGGGTATGGTGATAGTGTGAAAAAAACGTTTGTATATTAAAATTTTATCTATCAATTTAAATTATGATTCTAAATAGGCAAAATTTAAAGAAGGAAACGTTACAAAGAATGCTTTACAAAATAGCACATGGGAAATGATCCATGTTTGTATATTTATTTCTTTAATGATATATGACTTTTATGATACGAATAGATGTTGCTCAGTTTTTCGTTCTTGTCTCTAACAACAGATGGCAGCACAAAAAGTAATATAAGCACGACTTTAAATAGAAATCGTTCCATATTGTTATACACTTATCATAACTATCCTTTTTAAATTGTGTTCTTTAATTACTCAATTTTGTCGTTTTTAATTTTTGGACATAATACAAGGTTGACATGGAAGAATAAAAATTGAAGTTTAAACAATGTATATTTTTTTAATATTTAATGTCAGAACTAGATGTCAGCACTGAAAATTTTTTCCAGACGATAATAAACTTTTTTTTAGAAAAATAAATAAATAATAATAATAATTGAGTGGATTATGAACCTTTCAATAAACTGCTACAATAATAATGAAATATAATAACATATATGTATATAATGGCATATATAAGAACATGTATTTAAATAAAGTAAATAAATAGATAAAAATATTGAAAACAATAAATCTAAAAAAGGTATTGGTTATTAAAATATCAAATTAAATAAACATATAATACAAGAATCTGAGCTATGAATGTTGCAAAAATAGAAGACAAACCACATCACCTAAAATAGTGAGAAAAGCGATTGCTACACCTCTTGGCCTCCTGCTATTCCCAGCGCCACAAAATTTCTTGACCTTTTTTATCACAGCATACCAGAAAAGCATATAAAATAAAAAGAGGAACTTCGAGAAAAAATATTAGAACAAATATGACGAAGATGATAATGGAGAGTCGTAACCTGTTTATTATCATATATGTTTTAATTTACAATTTAAATTTGTAGAAAATATTAGTTTAAATGAAAAATTTCTTCTTGTATCCACAATAAACGTAACAAATTAAATAAATTATATATTTTTTACATATAATAACATATTATTCAAGCTTACGAATATGTATTATTCAAGAAAATGATGAACGTTTACTTTATTTTTTCATCACTAGGTAGCAGCACCAGTTACTACAAACAATTGTTTTGTGAAGATTTTAACGCCTAACAATCGACGATATCGATCACTATACTATATAATTTTCTTTTTTAACATAGTATGCCCTGCCCCCCAAGAAATAGGTAAAAGCTATTTTAATGACTCGCAAGTAATAAAAAGTTTCATGCGTTTTATTGTTGAAAACAAAATTAGCTTTTTTATCATTGTCCCTGAATTGCAGCATTTTCTTGAAAAAAATTTGAAAACGTTCGTTCTCAAATTTCGAGTGTTGCTTTTTTTCCCTCTCTGGTTGCAGACCACGTAGTTTTCATGTTTTTTACCAGCACACTTTTCTTGTTGTCGGCATCATCAACGAACGATGCGGGGTGTACAGTAATGACCGCTGTTAATATATAGTTCCTGTTACTTATATTTTCAAAACCCTTGTCAAAAAATTGCATGCATGTATGTAACCATGCATCAACCTTGCATCGGAATTTTCCTTTTATTGTCGCGAAAATGTTTGCACTAAAAACCTTTTTACAATAAAGCAAAAATATTGTAGTTTTAAACCTTTCTTCCTAAAAAGACCAAAAATTATTTTTTAACGCTTTTTTAAAAAGTATTGTCACTTAAATAAAATGGTCACTTAGGGGTCCATTATGACGCTTTAGGTGACGTCACATTAGCGATATAGGATCAAATTGCATCGTTCATTAAAATTTCATGACAAGGTGGATGTTAGCTGAGGAGAGGACACAAGACTTTGCGAAAGGAAACATTATAATAACCTAGATTTAAGATTATTTTCATCTTGAGATTAGCTTTATTCAAGGATTTTTTTCACGCTTGGAAACCCTAAGACAACCTCAAATTAAGATTTTTATATAGCAAGTTGTTTTCCATGGTTTTTGTATTATTGTAATGTGGGTAGAATAGAGCAGATTGTCACAGAGCTCTTTTTAAGGTTAGAAGGTTTACACGTAAACCATATTACAAACCTTCTTAGGTTTACATTCAAAAGGTTTTGCTGAGTGAAAATAAACATTATTTTGCTATCTGGGATTAAATGATACATAATTAATACGTATGCGAGGAGAAAATACGCAAAATCGCTGTCTATTGAATTACTAATGAGGCAGAGACAGAACGAAACCTGTTTGGTTGCCAGAAGAAGGAAGTGACACCTACAAATATCACTAGAAAGAATCAATTTGTTGTAGCGAATAAGTATACACTTTTAAATATTCACTCATTATCTACTGATTCTGTAATAAAAACCTTTAAAAATGTAAGCTGCTGGTTGTACAGAAAAATTTAATAAAGGAGGATCACTTTCTAGAATTGCTTCATAAATGAACTTCTACATTTTTTTTCTTCTCCTTGAAACATGGTATGAATCCAAATTTATACTTTTAAAACTGTATAAAGTAAATATAAACAAATAAGAGTAAAACCGTAAAGTAAGGATCGTATAGAATATTATTCATTATTTATATTCATGTTCATGTTAATATTATATTCATATTATGTTCCTATTCATGTTAATATTATATTCATATTCATGTTAATATTATGTTCATATTATATTCATATTTATGTTAATATTATTTTCATATTATATTAATATTCATTATTTATATTCATAATTTATTATTAAATTAAGCAGGCGAAGTTTCGTTGACATTGTTGTTTCCTTCCTATCTTTAAATTTTTTTTTTTTAGCATTTTTGTTACTTTCAACAATACTTTTGAACGAATAAATTCTTCTCTCTCTCGATATATATATAGTCGTAACCTGTTTATTATCATATANTATATATATATACATCTTACTTAATTACTATAATAAAGGAAAATGAGGTAACCCGGGTTCGAATCCCAGCTGGTCGATACAAATTCCACAACCGGCTTGCACCGACCGCAATGCTGATATAAAATATCCTCGATGGTAGACGGATCATGAATTAGAGCCCCTTTTCCGTTGGGCTAACCTAGAGTGCCTAGAGTAAAAGAGTGTGGACAAGGGAGAAACGATTCCTGATTGGTGGAAGAAAAAACTTTACCGCCCGAGGCGAGAGTGAAAAATTCGCCATTGGAATAACACGGAGTGAAAATCATCCGTCTCAAAAAATTTATTTTCTGCATTAATAAAGGTATGTAATAAGTTCATTACTGACTTTTTTTGAATAAGAAACTTCTAAGTTGCAGTAAATGTAAAAATTATGGCTGAAAATTTGGATAGTTATTAGTTTTTTGAATTTATGCTTATTATTACTTACTTGCGTGCATATAAAGTCTTGTTTATCTCATTGTAAAGAGAACAAGGTGACGAAATAACTAATGATTACGTAAGAATAAATGTACTTACTTTTAATAAACATAATTTCTATCTAAATTACTCATAAATTTTAGGATTTAAGCACCTTTTTTATCAAAACTTCAGAAGTGCAGAGTTTGGCGATATTACTTTGAAATGTTGGCGCGTTACAATCCAAGTCGTTGTCAAGTAGCATTTGTTTACTTTTCGTTACCAGCTTGATAAAATTCTAGTTTGTTTTAAATTTCAACTAATTATCAAAATTTTTGATTACAATTTGGTAAAATAAGCAATACCTTTTTAGGTGAATATGCGATATTTTTTTTAATTTTTTTTCACTTATAAATTTAGACCTTCATCATAGAAGGTAATGTTTTATACGATAAAGTAAGTTATCCTTTATTAAAATATATTAATGTCTTTTTTGTCATGAAAACCCCAGATGTCAATATCGCTAATCAATTTTTGTATGAAAATATACCAAAAAATTTTATATTTAAAAAAACATTTCATAAGAAGAGATTATGATATCGATTTGAATTACAGTTCAATGAATTTGCAATAATAAAATACAATTACGCTATCAAAACTAAATCATTGCATTTGGGAATAAAATTTAAAATTTTTTTTATTATTATGATACAAGCTTTTGAAAATAGAGAAAATCGTATTATGTGTTCTATTTTATATCAACCCTACAATACAGATTGCAGTGATCTATTAAATTTAATTTTCTAAACTAATGCAGTTAACAGGTTATAGATCTGGCTCTTTAAATTACATAGCTTTGATTTCTAATTGAGTTGTAAAATTACTTTTTCTTCACTCAAATATAAAAGAATGACTGTATATTTTGTAGAGTTTATTTTTAAAAACATTTGATAGATAGTTTTAAAAGGAGATATCTTTTGATAAATTTTACTTATTTCAGCATCATTATTAACTTAGTTATAGTGTGAAATACCTAAGTGGAATCTTCGCTTTCTTTTTATCTCAATAAATCAAATCAATATTTTTTTATCTGAATATATTTTCTAAATACCAACATGTTTAAAAATATTTTTTCCAGATTAAGGTTCTTATGCTCCATAAGTTATATCTCTTAACTTTTTAATTAAATGTGTTTTTATTATTAAAATTTGATGCATGACATTAATAATGCATTATCCATTTTGTATTACAACAAAACGCAATTCGCCATTCGCTGTATTTTTTCCCCTCTGAAATGTTTCAATGCAAAATAAAAGTAAGTTAAAACATAAATATTTATCTCTTCTATGTTTTTAATTCTCCAAAATTTATTTCTGCATAAAAAAAGTCAGAGAACTTCAATGTAAAACTATTTGTTAGTATTTATGAAGCCTTTATTAAAATTTAAGGTCTAATTTTTTTTTTCTATTAGTAAGAATTTGAAGTTTTATAAAATGTATTTTATCTTGTATCATTTATACAGAAAAGTAGAAAAAAGGGGTGTTTAATATACGTTTATGATACCTTCAAATTAATTTTAACAGTTTGTTTTTTATCAAAATTTAAAATGTTGAAAGTCCTTCAGAATAACACCAAATGAGCGAGTGGCGCCAATTTCGGTGTATCATCTGGCAACCCCCTTGGACAAAAACAAGACGGCGGCGCATGCGCTCTTGGGTATTGTCCTTTTCAATACAGGCACTCTAGGCTAACCACAGGAGGTTTTCGTGGTAGACGGATCATGGGTGAGAGTTCCCTTGCTGTCGGGCTAACTGAAGGTGGTTCTCGTGGTTTTCCTCTCCATGTAGCGCAAATGCATGTTAGTTCCATCAAAATGTCCTCATCGAAGGCAAATTTCCTCCANTGCTGATGAATTAGAACCCCTTAGCCGTTGGGCTAACCACAGGAGGTTTTCGTGGTACCCTCAGTGGTAGACGGAAATCATGGGTGAAAGTTCCCTTGCTGTCGGGCTAACTGAAGGTGGTTCTCGTGGTTTTCCTCTCCATGTAGCGCAAATTCAGGTTAGTTCCATCAAAATGTCCTCATCGAAGGCAAATTTCCTCCAATACTTGATCTAGGAGTTCCCTTGTGTTCTGGATTGGGTTCAAAATTACAAAGGATAATGAGTTGAGCATTAGTAGTCGTAAACCCAGAAAATTGTGTCGGCTGTTCAACGACGGTTATAATAGTGTAAAATAAAATAAAATTAAATGACTATTATAAAATAAAAATCTGTATTATTTATAAAATAAAAATATTTATTTATTCATAATGATATAAAATAAAATTAGAAGACTACCACTGGAAAATATTTATCCGCTATCCGTAGCAAGTGGGCATCTCTGATTCTAAAGATTATAAGCTTCTTTCTTGCCGAGCTTGTTTTTTCTTCATAATGAAATTAAAAAATGATGAATATTGAGAGAAGTATTCGAATAGTACAAGGTGATCTAGTTAATATTCTGTTCTGTGACAATTCGTTACACAAAAATAAAACTGTTTAGTCAAATGATTTGAATTCAGGATACCCGATAATTTAATAAAGTCTCCTCATGAAATTTCGCTGAACTTTTAACCTAAACTTTTCGCAAATCTTATTTTCTAGTTTCGATATAGTGGTAAGACCCCTTAATACTGTTTCGTTTCCATGGTTACAGAAGGAACGGTGACAATTTTTTCTTTTTTTGGTGAAAAGGAAAGGGCAATTGTGGCAAAAATAAATCTGATTTTACAAATTTTTTGGAATAACTATTCTCTTCTGTTACCAGGATGTATGAATATTTAACTGAATATTTAAGAGTGGTACGATGCTTGCATAAATTTTTCTTTCTAGTTATCGTTGGAAAAAGCTAGGTAGATCGAGTATTTTGAAAGTTTGTCTAACGAATGAATTAAAAGTTTAGAAGTAAACAACATAAAAAATCGTCCAGTAATCAATTTTAATTCCGATGAGTTCAGTTTTTCTTTATAGCAGTGACCACTTTGATCAGCCTGCTAAGGGACCGAGGGTGCTCGTGCAGGTCGTCGGGCAACCAAAACAGGGGTGCCATCCCTTCTGCAGAGGATCAAAATTTTTATGGCATGTCTTCGGATCATCCTCAGGGATGTTTCACAGACCGTCGCCGTTAGCCCATGGTGCATCTCTAGTGGGACGTAAATAAAGTACCAACCAACCTTATTTTTAATGAACTCAATTTAAGAAAATTATGTTTGCATGCGATAAGTCGTACTCAAGGACAGAGGGGAAAGTGAGGGTACCGGTGCTCGTCACGTCAGAGTGGCCGACAAAAATTTTTTCTCAAAAAATAAAGTGTTTATTCACCTTTTAAATAAATAGCAGATTTATTTACCAAGGGACTACGCCCCCTGTTCGCTGATGCTGACCAACCCCGATGATTGCTTCGCAATAATTGCATAAAACAGTTGAAATTATTCAACTAAAAATATATGTACTTAAAAGAACATTTGAGCCTCCACTTTCCACGTCCAAATATTTCCCTTATAATATGATAAGTGAACATAAATCATTTTTCTAAGTAATCATTTTCTTTTTTTTAAAATAACATTCATAATTAAAAGTATATTGTTGTAACAAATTTGTTGAGTTCACAACAGTTATTTAATATTTTTGCTTACCAAACGGGCGGATGTATTATAAATACAATTTTTGCATTTATCACATTGTGCATGGAGCTGAAAATTAAATTTTGAATCATTTAACGAATCTCTTTAACAGTAATTCATAATAGTATATTAATTTAATTTGCATCAAATAATAACTGTAAAATGGTTAATAAGATCCGACTTTGATATAAATAGCTCTTTCTTAACGTAGAATTACATTGTTCTAACAACAATAACGTAGAATTACATTATTCTAACAATAATAATAATAAAAACAGTCCTACCAAATTCTTAATTTAGAAATCAAACAAATTCAAAAACGTAATAATAACAGTACAGCAGTACTTTTACTTAACGTAGAATTACATTATTCTATTAATAATAATAATTAATAATAATAATAATATTAATAATAATGTAATTTGCACCAAAAAATAATAATTGTTTGTGAAAAGGGTAAATAAGATCAGAAACCGATTTAAATATCTTTATAGTAAAATGCAACGTAGCATTATTCAAATACTAGTCATAATAAAAACAATTCTCCTAAACTTTTAATTTAGAAATCAAGCAAAATCAAAAACATAATAATACCAGTACATGTAATTTTATCCCTTAAATTAGAGAAAAAAATATTTATAGGCAAACAATAACTATATGACTTATATCAATTTCATGCTGATGACAACCAAAGCAATATGAAAATGAATGAGGGAAAACTGGATCCTATCATGTGATTTTCCTGCCAATCAAAATGTATTGAGAACAATGGAAAACTGCGACACGATCATTAGATTTTTCTATATAGTAAGACATGAAAACTACAGTTTTGTGTCGAAGGTTTTATCCCGTGAAGTTGTTGCTGTAGTTCATTTACTTCGATGCGCAATGGGCTATTGGCGACAGTCTGGGAAACATCCCTGAGGATGATCCGAAGACATGCCATCGCAATTTTGATCCTTCGTAGAGAGGATGGTACCCCCGCTTCCGTAGCCCAATGACCTGCAAGCGAAGTCGAGCACTTTACGGTAGAACAGTTTAACGAGAACCCATACCGCACACCCTCGTTCCCTACGCAGACTGATCCAAGTGGTCACCCACCCGTACACTGACAGCAGCCAGTGATGCGGTGATCTGCTGGGAACTGTGTCTTAGCGATCAGTCAGTCCACTGCGGAACTTTTATGCCGTGAAAGGATAGGTTACTGAAACCAAACCGCTCTCGCCACGCGTTATCACGTGGTGGGATATCAACAATACTGGTTGCCTGTTGGCGATAAAAATATCGAATTTTTAAAACGTTTCACAGAGTTCTTTTTTTTAATACACAAGTATATGTTAATCTTAGTGTTTCTGTTAATATTTAGGATATTGTGCCAATATGCATTCTTTTTTATATGACACATCTTTTACTGCAAATTCCAAAACATTTCGTTTAGGAAAATAAGTTTAAATTACCGAATTCTAAAAAATATTTAATCCTCATTTATTTTATTTTCGAGATCACAATAATTCAATCATTAATTTTAACAGGTGAATAGTTTTTATCTAATTCTATAATTGCACGTTAAAAAGCAACGAGTTTAATCGAATTTTTTTTTTTAAATAAGCTTTGAATATAATTTTTCATTCTACAAACAAAAGTATTATGAAAATATTACACAGTTTTATAAAAAACTAGGAGGCTCCGCTCCCTGCTCGCTAACGCTCGCCAGGTCATCATTGAAGGGAATTTCGTTGTATAGAACCAGTTAACCTTCATCTATCAAAAGATACCTCTTGACAGAATCACGTTAACATGTCTTATATACTAGTGATTTGGCATTTAATATTTGTAGTGCTAGTTACGCCACATGTACAATCAATAACTTCATTCATTTGTGAATAGTACTCAAAAACATTGAGTTATGTAATAACTATATTTTAAAAAATCTAGATTTTTATCAAAAAGCATATTGCACTTAAACCATAAATAAAATTCAAACAGAACTATTAAATTTTAAGAAAATAGTAAAACACAAATAATGCATGGAAGTTGCCATGCACACAAAACCTATATATATATCACGGTTACAATTAAATACTGAAACAAATAATAAATGTAAATTAAGTAAAATAAATAGATGATAAAGAATTATATTTCAACAAATTTGATGTGCGATACGGCGCTGTATTTTATCAATTTCACCTTAATTAACATTCATGTGTAGAAATATTAGCGCAAATCTTAACACGCCATTTTGCTTATAAACGATCAGCTAGAGCTGACGTCATCAGTGAAGGAGGAAGACGTTTTCACCCCCCGGGCGCCCTTAACCAACCTTAACTCGATTCTGGAAAAGTTACCTTAAAAAAAAAGAAAGAAAGAAAGATACATTTTTATTGCCTCTCTGGTATAGTCATAACACTGTATAAATTTAAATTACAATAATACTACCAGAAAATTCTAAAATTTAAGTTTACCCAGAGTGTTGATTTAAGAAACACACGATGAAAATAAATAACAATTAACGATGTCAAAGTTAAAAAGAAAGGTGTCAGTTTAATGAATGAGAATATCTCCTCAAGAATTCTATTAAAAGTAATATCTTTAATGAATGTAATCTTTTATGACATTGATAAGCAGGAACATTAAAATGTATATTTTTTTCCGACGAGTGTATAAAAATGTACGCAAACAGTTTTATACACTCTTCATGATCAATTGCTTCTGCCGTTTTATTTTCAATAGAAATTATTGCTAAAGAACTCTCTCTTTGTGTCTTTCTGATCGTTAAGACATAGTTCCCAGCAGATCACCGAAGTCAAGCATCACTGGCTGCGGTCAGTTTGCGGGTGGCTGACCACTTGGATCAGTCTGCGTAGGGATCGAGGGTGTGCGGTATGGGTCCTCGTTAAACTGTTCTACCGTAAAGTGCTCGACTTCGCGCGCAGGTCGTTGGGCTACCGAAGCGGGGGTGCCATCCCCTCTGCAGAGGATCAAAATTGTGATGGCATGTCTTCGGATCATCTTCAGGGATGTTTCCCAGACCGTCACCAATAACCCATTGTGCAGCTCTAGTGCGACGTAAATTAACAACAACAACAACAAAGAACACTATGAAGAGACATTCAGGATTGTTGAGGTGTTAAAATTGTTTAAACAAAATTTGTCGTCACCTCTTTCTGGAAGAAAAAAAAATTGTTGTTGAACTAACATAATCAATTTTAATCAAATCGTACGCAAAATAGAATAGAGCATTTTATTTGAAATTAAAAAATAAAAAAAATACGCAAAAACTGAGTTTGTGGGATTGTTCGCACCACTTTTTTTTTAAACTCTGCTATAATATTTTTGAATAAATAAATAACATCAAACCAGCTTTGTGGTTATAAAGTTGTGTAAAACTTGAAATTGTTAACAAATTGTTGTTGAATCTTAAAAAATAATTATGCGAGTATTTACAGCTGTTTTAAAAACTGAAGAAAAAAACATCCGAATTCTATTTCTAAATAGATAACATTAAAATAGATTTATTTAAATATTGTTCGGTTGGTCCTCGTTAAACTGTTCTACCGTAAAGTGCTCGACTTCGCGTGCATGTCGTTGGGCTACCGAGGCGGGGGTGCCATCCCCTCTGCAGAGGATCAAAATTGTGATGGCTTGTCTTCGGATCATCCTCAGGGATGTTTTCCAGACGCGAACAGTTTTATAGATTCTTCAAAATCAATCATTTCTGCTGTTTTATTTTCGATAGAAATTATTGATGTAGAACTCTCTTGCGTCTTTGTAGATTAGGTAGATAGGTTTTCATAGTTTATATTTTGCTAAAAGAACGTTCAATACTTGTACTGGGATTGTTAACAAAATATTTAAATTATCCAAAAATTTGGAAAAATATTTTTTTTTAACTTGCTGCAATCGAGCACTTTAAGGTTCAACAATTGCAGGTAACTACGTCATTTGCAGGTATCCAATCAGTGCCGTCTCTCGGCGCCCTGGGACATAAATGGTTGGATTGACTCCTTTTGTTTAAATATGAATTAGCCATTGTTCAGAAAACAACAAAAATAATAATAAATTCAAAAATATTTTGATAAATTTAGTATTTAATATTCTTAGTTACCCAATATCATTTAATGATATAATAATGATATTACATAGTTAATTTTTCGAAGTGTGTACTCGAAATACTCGAAATTTATTTTTCGGACATTTCATCATTAGAACGGTTAAAATATATTAAGATTTATTATGACTCTTAGAATTACAAGTCTCTTGATAAATTTAGGCAGATTTTATGACTTAAAATTTGTTTTACATGCGCAAGGGTTTTGCAAAACAAAACATATGTCGTGCTTACAACGCGAGCAAATAATGTATTCGAAATTTTCTTTTTAATCGTTTTAAGCGACATTCATCCTTGATGATATATATTTTCAACGAAACCAATTTAGAGAATTAAAAAAAAAAATTGAGTTTTGTAATAAAATTAAATTATTTGAATTTATTATCACTCAAATGCATCTGGGCGCAACTATATTTGAGAACTCTTACATTAAAAAACTTTTCAAGACTTTTAATTTTATCTAAAGCAAAACATTAATTGGAAACTATTCTTTAAGCACTACCGTGGACCTCAATGCTATTTATATTCTTTTTCTCAAAATAATTTCAACTTTTAAGTATTTACTTTTGCTTCAACTTCGTGAATTTAAATATACAGTAAAAAATTCTTGAAGAAACAATTGGTAAAAAATCTCAGTTTAATTAAAATGGGCACTGGACAGTGAATTTTAATAAACCCCGTACATTTCAGTGCTTTAATTACAAAGCCAATGCGAATAATTAGATTAACAACTTTAAAATGTAAAAAATTACATATAAATTACTCCTTAATTTTTGAAATCGAAAATCACAAATAATTTAAAGGGAACAGTTTGATTCTTTTTTAAAATTTGTTTAAATCAAACATATTTAAACATTCAGGAAAAAAAAAGCGCAACAGAAAAATTTACCTTCATTATTGGCATGAGCCATAATCATAATTAATAAAATTTGTAATAACAACAAAAAAAACTTATCTACAATTACAATTTATTCAATTTGAACACAAATTAAATATTCCAGCCTTAAGCATTGAAATGATAAAACATAATCATTTTTCTTATTAGTTTCCAGATTTAGAGCATAGATTTAGAGCTTATTTGGAAAATAGGAGAGAATTTTTTATAAAACAATAATTAATTAGTTCAAAATTCGTTTAATAATCTTTAATGTAATTAAATTGCTAGTTAAATTTTGGAATATGAAGATCAGCACTAACTGGAAAAGTTAATAGCATTTTATGCATGGAACAGCTGAAAGATTTTTAATTTTGCTTCAACTTGACACAAACGGAACATTAAGACATATGGAAATTAATAAAGACAAAAAAAAATTGAAAAATAGTAAACTCATAATAAATGTAAAAAATTTTTGATTTTGCAAAAAGGAAGCTGTTGTATACAAAATGTATTAAGAATTTTTAATTTTGCTTCAAATTTAGGTAGGGCACATTTTAGACACATGGCAGAAAAAGATAATATATACTAAAAATATTAACGCAATCAGTAAAACGTAAAAATAAACATAAACAATGATATTAAATTTTAGAAACAGAAATCCAATAAGACTCACTGTTATCACAAAATTACAATAAAATAACTTAGTTTCAATTATTATTGAAACGTGCATTATTTGTTTACTAATCTTCTTTTTCTTCTTGTAAAACATAATAAATACTAATTATTTATTAAAAAATTAAGATCAACAAAATATCAAAAAAAGTTTAAATATATATAATTTTGATAAGTGTAAATTTATCTCGATATTATGTAACAAAAACCTGAGAACAATTTCATACCTACTTTACGTTTGACTTCTTTTCGTACAAAATGAAACAATGCTGCTGAAATCGAACTAAGAAAAATTAGGTATAATAATTTTTTTTGTAGTGATAGGTATTGAGTGACAAGGGGCCTCCTTGTTTTCCTTCCAGAAAAATGTCTTTTTCTCAGAAATTAAATTTTTTTTTTGTTGAGAAACCAGAAATGGCTTTGCATGGTCTATGGGTAGTTGAATGGTTTTACTGGAAATACTTCGAAGAGAAGAAACCTTGTTATTGTTCACAACATCTGCAAATTTAAATAATGCATAGTATTCTTTTTTTTTGTAGTCAGACTAGATAACTGAGGAAACAACTGTCAACTACAACAGGCTGAAGTAACATATAGAATCAACTGAATCCCTTTTATCCCTGTTCTGCTCTGCGTTATTGCTCTTCTGAGGGAAGAAAGAATTCTCAGAAAGAATCTCGCTTTTCTTTCTTTTTTAAGGGAAGAGGGATCTAAACTGATGACTAAATATTAAAAGAAAATTCTTTTTTTCAACACTTCTTTCATTACATTTTCTTTTTAACTTTTAAAGAAATTTTAAGAAAGAATAGATTTTAAATTATCCTAATTTTGAAAGAGTGCGTTTCCCCTATTTGGGGCCCCCTTGACCCCTAGGGCATGGGGGAAAGTCCCGGCGTAGTTACGGCCCTGCATCCCATTATACCGCTTATGCTAACACGATCACGTTGATAATTCAGATAATTTTTATTTATTATGCAAGGTTAGGCATTGCAGTACACACAATAAACAACTTTTTTGATTAGAGCTATAAGAAAATTTCATTTCTCTGAATTTAAAAGTCTGATTAAAAATAAAATAAAAAGAGCTTCGTAATAAGTTTATATTTATGTACTCATTTGTCTTCATGTTCAATTCAGTATTCTTAGAGTCTGCCGTTTACCAGCAATGCGATATACAGCCAAACACAAATTTTTGTCGTTGTTTGTTGCCTGTAAGACAGGGGGGTGCGATTGTTCTTGTTTTCCAAGGGCGCCATCTGCGGCCAAGAATTCAACTTCTGACACACCCATACGTCATGCCCGTTTATAGGGCGAATACATTCATGCATCCACAGATCGTAATTTTGACCTGAATCAGAGAACGATCAATCTCCAATTCAGTATCCCCAGAGGTATTTTATGTTTTATTTTATAACCGTCGTTGAACAGCCGACCCAATTTTATGGGTTTAAGACTACTAATGTTCAACTCCGCAGCCTTGTTATTTCGAACCCAATACAGAAGACAAGGGAACTCCTGGATCGAGAATTGGGAGAAATTTGCCTTCGTGGAGGACTTTTTGATGGAGCTTACCCGCATTTGCGTTACATGGAAAGAAAGACCATGAGAACCTTCCACGGTTAGCCTGACGGCAAGGGGCCTCCATCTACCACTAAGGATATTTCACGTCAGCACTGTGGTTGGTGCAAGCCGGATGCAAAATTCGTATCGACTGGGATTCAAACTCGGTTTGCCGCATTGGAAGGCGAACGCTCTATCCCCTGAACCATCGAGGCTCTCTCCAGAGGTATTGATTTGTTATGGTAAAATGGAGGACTTTGCGACTCGACAGATTTAACGTGCATCAGTCACCATTTTACTACAGGGGGAGTCTTCGGCCGGAAGGTTCAAACCCACGAACTCTCGGACATGGGCCCAGCGCCCTACCGACCAGGCCATCCCAGCCACATAAATTCCTAATTTTAATTAATACTAGCTGACTACCCGTTCTTCGTACAGAGGAAAAACGAAGCATCAATTAATCAGTACTGAATAATACTACAAAATTGCACACAAAACTGTCAGACAAATAGAAACACAAATAGTAAAATGACAATGATTCCAATGTTTTTTTATTTATTCAGTATGATTTGTTACCCTTCTCGGTTGCTTTGCACCAGGGCTCGAAAAACCACCCGTCCGCACGTCCTCGGCGGTCAAAAATTCCCCGCGGACAACGAATTTCTCGAATCCGACGTCCGCTTGGACGGCCATTTTCCCGTTAATGTTGGTGATACATTTTCAATTTTTGTTATCTTACAAGAGTCTAGCGCCTCACTTCTAAAATGACCCTCTAATCTAGAAATACAGCAACATACTGCGCATGGTGGAATTGATGTTTTCTCTGTCTCCCGTACTGCAGCGGTTGAAAGGGACTTT
>NC_092211.1:9847793-9915667 GCF_043381705.1 Parasteatoda tepidariorum
TTTTCAAATTTAGTGGATAACAATTGTAAAAAATGAGTGAAAACAATCCCACGGACAATGCGACGGATTTAAGGTTATGTCAAGGTACGCCTCTTGTGA
The DNA here is from genome assembly GCF_043381705.1 of Parasteatoda tepidariorum. NCBI lineage: Eukaryota > Metazoa > Arthropoda > Arachnida > Araneae > Theridiidae > Parasteatoda > Parasteatoda tepidariorum. The sequence continues at coordinate 9,847,893 of NC_092211.1, forward strand.
ATATCAATTGATTGTTAGGTTTTCTCTTCTGAAATTACATTATGACGCATTCACATACATTATTAATGCAAATACATTTTCCAGGGCGAGACGATGAGGCAACCACAAGCACTTCCACTGGTTCAAGAGGTCCACGAGGGAAAAATGCACAATATTACCGTGATTACAGAGCACGGAAGCGAGCGGAGCAGGAAAAAGAGCCGCTGAATAGAACTAGTGATCCTTCTACGACTACTGATTCTTCTACAATTAACGTCGCAGGTTGCGAAGTTTAACTTCTTCCTCGCGGAGGGACTCCATGCACTATTTTTTTTTTTATTTGAGCTATAAGCTAGCAAACATCATTTATGTTATTTAAAATATATGATCGTTGACTGAATCGAAAACTGAATCGCTTATAGTTTATTTTAAAACAATGGCTTCCGCTAAGCCAATGAGAAAAATTCCATTTCGCTAAATTTAAAAATCGGGCATGTAATAAGTTTACAATCCTACTGATACAACCTTATGTTGAATTTCGTATTCTTAGAGTCTATGGTATACTGACACACAAGTTCTTTATTTTATTAAATGTACCCCTGTGCGCTGCCTTTCACCAACCCCGATGATTGCTTCTTGTCAGAAAACGTTTTTTTCTACTAAAGTTAAAATTATTCACTCAACATATATATATATATAATAAAAGGAATTCTGTTTGTTTGCGCTTGTGCCTCCACTTCCAAATATTACTATCTATTAGTATATTTTATATATTGGTATATTTTATTAGATTAATATTTAGATCTATTGGTGAACAGAAGTAATTTTTCTAAGTAATCATTTTTTTTAAAAATAACATTTGTTATAGCATTATAAGAGCTGACCTATCAAGCAATATTGGAGCAAAAAAGTTTGCAAGTTAACGTTATGTTAGTATTGTGCTTATGTTAGCTCTTTGGAGCAAAAATAGATGATGAGTCGGCCTGGCTCTATATTGATCAAACAAATTATGATGAGCTCACAGTCGTAATTTAATATTTTTGCTTACTAAATGGGCGGATAGATTAAATACTATTTTTGCCCGCATCTCAATGTGCATGAAGCTGATCGTTAAGTTCTAAATCAACATTATTGTTTATTCGTTGTTATGTTGTGTGTTGTCTAAATCAACATTATTGATTATTGTTTTTGCACAAAAATAATAATTGTAAAACGGTTAATAAGATTAGACTACCTTTCTAAATAATATTATCTTAAAATGTAGGGCAGAATTACATAATGATAATAATAAAAAAAACATCAATTCTCTTAGTTTTAAAACACTTGAATTAAAAGCGTAATAATAGCAGTACCGGAAAATAACTTTAAATAAATAATACAAAAATATTTATAGAAAAACAAATAATATGGGTTTCAGTATCATATGTTCAACTAATTTCAGCAACGTAATCCACTCAACTCATTATTTGATTAAAAACAAACTAATCTTATTTTCGAAAAGGAAGCAATTAGACTTCTTCATGTTTTATTCAATAGCAGAATTGTTGAAACTATTCATGAGTGGAATGAAAAGATAATCTATTCCACTAAGTTTATGAACAAAAGAAGAAGCACCTTTTATTCTGGAATATAATGCTTTCAGTCAATACTTTTGATTAGAAATAATGAAAAAATATATATGTAGCGCAAGCTATACTTAAAGAAATAAATTTAGGTAACAAATAAAAATGGCAAAACCAGTCGAAAAAATATTTATAAATAAATTGATACTTGAATGCAATAATTTAAAAAAATTGCAATAGCAAATTAGAAAAATTTACTGGAAAAAAAAACATAATTACAATTTTTAGGAGTACTGCTTTACGAGTGCTAAATAGTTACAAACATATTTTGAGATATGTTCATTTTTTTAATATATGTTCATTTTTATTAGATATGTTCATTATAGTTACATATTTTGTGATATGTACATTTTTTAAAAACACCCATTTCAAGCTCCGTCTATTTTCTTAAAAACGCCAGACAGGTGGGCGAGCGGTTAGTTAGACTGTAGTGGTTAGACCACTGACTGCGAAGTCAATGGCTGCGAGTTCGAATCCCGCTCAGGGCAAGGATGTTTCTCTGTGTGTTGTCCTCTGATGTGTGAATATGGCCTATCCTGTGAACAGGTATCTGTGGCATGGGTAATGTTGCTTGCCTCCGTGACTTTGGTTCACAGGTGCTTACTGGCTATAAATAAGCAACAGAAAATCGAAAGTTCAGAAAAAAAAGAAGAAAAAAATTTTAATAAACGCAGTCCGAGCTATGTCCGAAATAAAAAAGCTCAGTAAAAATTTCTTCTATAATGATTTAATTGATTAAAATTTTACATAAAATTTAGTGGCTATTAAAATATGAAACGTTTTTTTATTTTATTTTTTTTATATAGAAATCAATACTGTAAATCAGCGGAATTATTCTCTTTATAATAATAGAAGAATCGTTGAATTTAAAATAAAATCGTGCATGTAATAAGTGTATTGAAAATAAAACAGTGTGCAGATTTATTCAATTTTCAAATATTTCTACGTTTTTTTTTTTAACTTAACATTTTTGTATCGGGAGAAAAATTATTTTTTGGTACATTGATATTCTAGTGTGCCCAACAAAATACTTTATATTCTGAATACTATGGATTTAATACTATATTTGAATTTTAACACAGAGAAAGAAAATATTGACTTCAGAAGTTTTGTGTTTCGGATCGCATTTGTGAGGAGGTGTTTATCAAAACTCTTCGAAACATTTCTTTTCTCAAATTATTTTATCAAAAGTATTTTGCTTGGCTTGGAATTTTTTGTTGTTGCTGTTGGGAGAAATATCAGTTTGTTACGCAACTGCAATACGTACAGAATATTAAAGAAAAATATATTCTGACAGCAAGTTTAATAAAAGATAAACATAGAATATAATTTATAATATCTTTGTTTTCTAAGCCTTTTTTTTATTTTTTGGAAGTCCATTGCTTTTCCAATTTCGCGACATATTTACCTTTCCAATTTTTTATCGCAAGATTTTTATAAACTGTTTTTTAACTTAACACATCAATGCCTAAAACGCATTTTTTTTAAAAAAATAAGTTGTATGTTACTGTTAATTATTGTAATATCATCATAAAATTTTTAAACCTGTCTGCATATTTTTTTTAAAAAACAGCTGAAATGTTAATAGTATTTACAAACGTAATTAAAGGACCACATAAGTTTGGAATATAATAAAAGGATATTTTCTTTAATTTTTCTAATAAAATAAAATGAAAAGTATTTCATTCCAACTTTAAGCAAGTTAAAAAAAGATAATTTGAACTTTTCTTTCAAAATTTTTATCTAAAACTTCAATGCATTTATCCATAAGTTTCTATTCAAAATCAATGCAGTCATTACGTTTGCACACTTTTAATAGGATAAAATTGAATAGTCATTAGCTGTAGGATTTAAAAAAAATATTATTAGCAGAATTGCATGCGAAAAAAATAAGATTTTCTGTGAAATGTAGTTAATGTAGCGACTTGGAGAAAAATAATAAAATTCTTCTTCTTTCATCAATACGGTTTATCACAGGAGAGAAAATTATGAGCAATCATAAGTTTAAGATCCACTAAACTTTAAAAGTAATTATACGGATTTCATAAGGGTTGCACGGCAATAGGATACATTAAATGTCGGCTACGCATAACCTGCTTCATATTATATTTGCATCATTGGCGATTTTAGCGACACATGTGCTAACTTTATAGAGTGACAAAGTCAAAACAAAATTTTTAAAAAAAATGTTTCTTACTATGTATAAAAATCTCAGACTCTTGGCATTTCCGGCAAAATAAAATTCCTAGTGCACTTTAGCATCCAAATAGAGTCTCGGTGCTGCCATCTAGTGTGGCAGAAACTAGACGTCCAAGTTAACATGACCAACGGTATCTCACCCATTGTGGTGGTCCTGAAAGAGTGTATATCACCTCTGGAGAACGCACTAGGTCTGCTCATCGGCAAGACCGATTGTGCAGCTCATTGGAAATTTAAAAAAAATAGTGCGTGGAGTCCCTCCGCGCGGAAGAAGTTAAACTTCGCAATCTGCGACGTTAATAGTAGAAGAATCAGCAGTCGTAGAAGGATCACTAGTTCTATTCAACGACTCTTTTTCCTGTTTCGCTCGCTTCCGTGCTCTGTAATCACGGTAATACTGTGCATTTTTCTCTCGTGGACCTCTTGAACCAGTGGAAGTGCTTGTGGTTGCCTCATCTTCTCGCCCTGGAAAATGTATTTGTATTAATAATGTATGTGAATGCGTCATAGTGTAATTTCAGAAGAGAAAACCTAACAATCAACTGATATTCACAAGAGGCGTACCGTGACATAACCTTAAATCCGTCGCATTGTCCGTGGGATTGTTTTCACTAATTTTTTACAATTGTTATCCACTAAATTTGAAAATAAAGAATACTACCCTATTAAATTATATGTGTATCAAAACAAACTAAAAAAATATTTATAGAAAAACAATACTTTTACGACTTTTATTATTTTTATGCTAGTGAGAACCAAAACAATATGGAAATGAATGAGAGAAAACTGGATCCTACCACGTGATTTCCCGGCTAATAAAAATGCAGCGTTAAACGTTTAACGCAACCTTATTGGAAGTCGCATAAGAAGTATAACTTCAAAAAATCTTATGATCGTGTTGTAGTCAATGCATTTTTACTCGCTGAAAAAAAATCACATGGTAGGATCCAGCTTACCCAAATTAATTGTCATATTGGTTTGGTTGTCATCAGCATAAAATCGATATAAAGTAATTGTTTTCCAATCAATATTTTTGTTTCCCTAATAAAAGGTTAAAAAACCAACCTTGTGCTATCTACCCAGTCCCAATCTAAATTAAGCATTACCTATTGAAACGCAGAGCTATAAGCGAGAAGCAGAGAGCTCGCCGCACTTAACTATACTCAATACTTTAAGGTCAAAATTACCTGCCGTACTGTTATTATTACGTTTTTGAATTTGTTTGATTTCTAAATTAAGAATTTGGTAGGATTGTTTTTATTATTATTATTGTTAGAATAATGTAATTCTATGTCAAGTAAGAGCTATTTATATCAAAGTCGGATCTTATTAACCATTTTACAATTATTATTTGATTCAAATTACATTACATGCACAAAGTGATAAATGCAAAAATTGTATTTAAAATATATATCTGTCCGTTTGGCAGGCAAAAATATTAAATGACAGTTGTGAACTCAACAAATTTGTTACCACAATATACTTTTAATTTTTAATATTACTTCAAAAAATTACTTGGTAAAAGGATTGAAGTTCATTTATAGATCTTCATAAGGGAAATATTGTGTAGTGATCATATATAGATTATTAATCATATATTTTTAGTTGAATAATTTCAACTGTTTTATGCCAAGAAAGAACAATTAATTCAACGCAATCATTGGGGTTGGTCAGCGTCAGTGAACAGGGGGCTTAACCCCCTAATTATAAATATTTTTGAGCATATGGATTTTTTTGAAGATTTTGACACCTATTCTTCACTTGGTATTAATATCAAAATTCTTTTTGAAAATAAAATTATAAAAAAAAACATTAAAATATTCGCCAAATGACTCACTTAAAAGCAGCTTTTAATAATAAGTATACAAAGGAAATCAACGCCTGAAACTGAAATCATTGTAAGTATATATGAAATGTAGGCTACACAGAATTTTTTTTACAGTCTCATATCATATTTGCATCTTTAACGATTTTAGCGAAACTTATGCTAACTATAAAGCACAAATTTCTCTAAAATTCGACAAAATTAAAAAAAATTGTTGAAATGTTTTTTTTTAATACATGTTTTAGCATATGCATATGTTTTTGGAAATTTGGACTTTACTCTTGCACTTTTTAAATACAACGAAGTTCTCTCTTGATTCATATAATTAGGTGTCCTTTCATTAGATATTAATGTAAAAAATCTCTTTGTAACTAAAAAATTATAAAAAATTATTAAAGTGCCTGCCAAATGATCCCTTAAAAGCTGCTATTAAAACCGTCGTTGAACAGCTGACCCGATCTAGGGTTTACGACTGCTAATGTTCAAATTTGTAGCCTTGTAATTTTGAACGTCCCTGAGGATGATACGAAGACATACCATCGAAATTTTGATCATCCGCTGGGGATGGCTCCCCTGCTTTGGTAGCCCAACGACCTGAGAGAGAAGTCAAGTACTTTACTGTAGAACAGTTTAACGAGGACCGATACCGCGCACCAAAAAAGTTCCAAAATGATCGTCTGCTTTTTTATTTTATTTGATCTAGTTGAGATGCTCTTTTAATATTATTTATGTTAGCCTGACTTTTTGACGCTTTCAACTATTAAAATCACCGTCAAGACAGTAATTTTAAGTTAATCATAAAAAGAATTAAAAAAATTACCTAACAACAGCGGTCGCCATAGCAACGCATGTAATGACGGACGACGCATGCGCACTGTTTACTGTTATTCTTGAACACAGAGTTGAAAAGTGTGATAAGGCCCAAATAAGACACGCACGCCTTCAAACCCAAACAACACCCATTTTGACAAAAGGTAATAAATATTTGAGGCATTGTTAAAATAAGCATTCATTAAATTAAAATTATTATTGAATAAACATTGATCACGAAATAAAGATAAACAAAACTTTTGTTCGAATTTTAAAATTGAAATGATAATAATGGTTTTGATAATTGAAATGATAACTGAATTGAAATGATAATGAAGTTTAAATGCTCCCATCTAAACTTAATCGCGAAATCGTTGTAACTTTGTACCGATAAAATTTTAAATTCTCTTGGGTCTGCATTTACAGTTTTTTTAAACATCTAATTTTAGCTATCACTTTAAATGAAAGGTTTAAATGTTTTGGCAATTAAAATGGGCAAACAAATCGATAAAATACAGAAGAAAAAATACAGTCTAAAAATGAAAGTTTTGTCATTATAAGTATTCCTCTTAAAATAACTTGAATCAGCTAAAAAATTATTTATTTTTATGAAATTTCAGTAAAAAATAAAAACTACTTTTAAGTGAAAAGACCTTTTGAAATATTTTCCTAATTAAAACATAAATGACTGACAAAAGCTTATTAAATTCTCAAAATTTTAAGTGCCTCTGACAGAAAACTTAAATTAATGAATCTCCTTGAAGTCTTTGGTTTTAACAAGGGAATCAATTATAAAGGTATCTTACGTTAAGCTTTCAAATTATAAGTTACTTTATGCTATGCTTTCAGAGTTTGTTTTTCGATTTTAAGTAAAAATATTTTGAAAATTAAGGAACTTGATACCTCCATAAATTGGTTAATTTAAATGTCTCCCTCGTATCCCGTAACAGGCAAATAGTTATCTTTTTTTATTTGATTGTTGTAATTATTAGCAAAATAAGGGTGATAGCAATTTTAAATTTATTTAATATGAACGTTGAAATAAAATGAAAAGAACGATGTAAAAAGAACATCGGATATACAAGATAGAAGTTGCCAGATTGCAAATTGCAACTCTACAACATAAATCAAATAATAATAATAAAAAAAACGCTTGGCTCGCTGATAGATTGCTCGATTTACAACAATGTTTTTTTTTTAAACATTGTATACGTCGGCGCATAAAGCAATTTGAGAAGTTTTTTTCCTCCTTTCTCTGTTTTATTATCTTGTTTAACACTAGATTGCCCAAGGAAGTCGTTTTGACTGCATTTTAATTTTAATTGGGAAAAACAATGATGCATATAATGACACGATTTCTTAGAATTTTGTAGCTCTTTGTAAAACGCATAATTTTTTTATTGTTAATATTTACTAATAACTTGTTATGTAATTGTAAATAATATAAAAAGTATTCAAAATTAATTTTAATCTAATTTCTTTACACATTAGTTATTCTTTCACAATTCAGTCATTTTGACTGATTTTTCGCATTATGGGTATATCGTACTAAGTTTAAGTTTTTCTAGTGTTAAGCTTGTTCATCTTCCACAGATTAAACCACTTTGGACGTGCTTATCTCGTTATTTTTCTACAGTCATTTTGTGTTTAGACAGTGTAGAAGGTACGTATATACATATCCCAATGTATACTCTTTTATCATTTCCCTTTATTTTATGACAGGCGTTGAACAGCTGATCGAGTTTAGGTTTACGAAAATCATAGTTCAAATTCGTTGCCTTTGTCATTTTGAATTCTATCCAGGAAACAAATGGGAGACACGATGTCTCAATGAGAACACCCAGGTTCGAATCCTAGCGGTGGCTGGCTGATACGAATTATACTCCCGGTTCATATCGATTACAGTGCTGACATAAAATATCCTCAGTGGTAAACGAATCATGGGTTAGAATTCCTCTGCCTTCGGGCTAACCGTGGGAGATCTTCCTCTCCATGTAACACAAATGTTAGTTCCATTATATTGGCCTTCACGAAGGCTGGTTTGACCCAATGTTGATCGAGGAGCCATTTTGCCTTTTGGGTTGGGTTCAGAATTACAAGGCCATGGAGTTGAGCATTGATAGTTCAAAACTCACAATTAGGTCGGCTGTTCAACTGTGGTTATAAAATAAAATAAAAAATGAGTGCCAGGATTGAGAATTGGAACGACTTAACCTTCGTCAAGTGTTTTTGGATTAAACAAACCAGCATTTGAGTTCCACGGAGTGTAAAATAACCCATACTTAACCCGAGTGATTTTAACTCGTGTTCTATCTGCTGCTGAGGATATTTTTACGTCAGCTCAGTGAAGGCCGAGAGTAGAATTCAAAATGTTCGAGCCATCGTTGGGATTCGAACCTGGGTCACTTTCGTGCGTCTTGTCATAAGTTCAGTACTTTTCAGATGATAGATGTAATTTTATTATTTTAATAATGGATGCTGCTGATTATTAGGCTATTTATAAATATGTCATCTAAAAAAAATCGGAACAAACATAAGATATGACTAAGTAAAATAAGAATTTAAATGTAACACCGAAAAACGGGCAAAACGAAATTTTAAAGATATGTATGTCAGTAAAAGCAGAACTTCATCAGGGCCTTGTTAAAGTGCTGTTTTTGCTAACATACATATCTTTAAAATTTCGTTTTGCCTGTTTTTGGTTTTTCAGCTTTTTTTTTTAATTAAAATTGTTTATATGAGAAAATATGGTTTTAGTTGCTTTTGAAGCTTTTCTATTTTGAATTATTTTTTAAAGTTCTTATCTTAAATTTGTTTAAATCAATTTCATACTTTGATTAGTAAATAAGATTCATATATTATTTCTTATTTTTAAGAGTAAAAACCATGAAAAAAAAGCAATCTCGAAAAGGATCCATTTTGCTTTCGAATGAAATGCTTTTTGTTGAAAATGTTCTTTGAACTAAAAAGAAGCATATTCAAAAAATGTCACATTTCGTTTTTCTTGATCCCCTTTTTTCTCAATTCTTTAAAAATGTTATTTTAACCCGAAACTTCTGAGGCAAAAACTACAAACATAATATTAAAAATACATCAGTCAGAAACTCTGTAAGCATTTTGATAAATCTAGTCACTTCACATTTTAAAAGTCGTTGACTAAAAAAAAAGAAGAAAGAAATAATCATGAAAAAAAAATCTCATTTCTAAAATTCGTTTTCTGATAAAATATCTATCCAAAAACTTCCACAACGCAAAATTTTATTCCTTCGATATGAACTCTCTAGTTACATGATCGATTTTAAAAGATCAGCGTGGTTTTTTTTAAATCTTCTCTTTCTATAAATATTGCAATAAATATTTTTTAAGTAAATACTTTTTTTTATCTGAAAAATAAAATACATTATCCATACACTATTTTACGTTTTTAGAATAATATTAAAAAAAAAAGAAAAAACTAGTTTTATTTTATTAAAACGAGTAGGAAAAACTACTTACTTGTAATTATCTTTGCTTGAACTTAAAATGAATGTTTATTTAAAAAATATTTTTGATAATGTATTTGGGATAAGCGTCATAAATGAAAAAAAAAATATATTCTGTATCTTTCAGGGGATACGACTCAAATCAATTTAAATATTTGTTAGAAATTTAATACTTATCTCCAACATTATAAAAGCTGTGTTATTTTTGAATTTTAAGATTGTGTTAAAGAACACAGTATTTTAAGTTAACAACAAATTAAACGTTCACTTTAAAGACAGTAGTCTCAAGTTGAATATCACCAGTGTTCAATCGTGCGAGTCTTCTATTTTGCTAAACATCCACTGAAACAAATGTTTGCCGTTTCTAATTATGTAGTAAGAATATTTTAATTTTAAAATGGCTGTAAATTTATAACATTTCTTACAGTTTTTTCCCCTGCAATGTGCATAATTACAAACATTTTTATAAGAACCTCATTGAAATTCTTTTTTATATCAACTTTGAATAGTCAAATTTATATATCATTGACTACAACATTCTCATCAGTATTTAGCTCAATACGTTTGGATCTCAATAAATTTTAAAAGTTTCTTTCACTTTTTCCAAAGGATCGGGATAGCCTGATTGGCAGGGCGCTGAACCCACGTTCGTTCTGGAACGGGAGTTCGAATACAGCCGGCTGAAGACTCCCCGTGTCGTAAATGGTGACTGGTTCACATTAAATCTGTCGGTTCACAAAATCTTCCATGTTCCTAAAATATGTTATGCTTCTGGGAGAACTGAATTAGTGATTGATCGCTTTCTGGTTCAGGTCAAAATTACGACCCTATACGATCTTCAGGGTCGCATACTTCCCTATGCAACCCTAAACGATCTCTGGAGGAATGAATGGATGTGTCCACCCTATAAAATTATGATTTGTGGATGAATGAATAGGTATGAATGGGTCAGCTCTATAAACCGGTGTGACGTATGGGTGTGGAAAAGTAGAATTCTTTCCCAGAGATGGCGCCACTTTAAAGCAAGAAAAATCGCACCCCCAATGCGTTAATGACCTTCTAGAACAGGGATGGGCAAACTACGGCCCGCGGGCCAACTGTGGCCCTCTGGAAGATTTTATCCGGCCCGCGGATAGAATTTTTATTTGACGATCAGTGGCAAATATAAACAATATACATCCATTTTCTTGTCGACTATGCTTAAAATTATTTCTGTTTTTCCTTTTTCAACAAAGTACTGATGAAGTTTTTGCTTTCTCTATTTTTGTTCTACAAAACATAAATTAATGGATATAGTTAGCTCAGACAGCTTAAATTGGTAAAATGTTGAAAGCAGAAGTTCTTTATAGAATAGCCGTAGATTGGCTCCAACNGTGGAAAAAGTAGAATTCTTTCCCAGAGATGGCGCCACTCGAAAACAAGAACAATCGAACCCCCAATGCGTTAATGGCCTACTAGAACAACAATTCTTTCCAAATAGATTAAAAAATAATTATCATAATAGTCATATAGCCTAAAGAATCGCTTGAACTTCAAACGATCTTTATAATTGTTGGGATGTAGCAAAAGAAAGTAACGAATATTCTGTTAACATTAGGAAGGTTGATTTATCAAGAAGAAAAAGTATTAAGCGCATCAGATCAGTTTTTTCTTCCAAAAATATGACGTCACTTTCTCATAAGCCCAAAAATATTTAGATGATTTAATCTATCTTCGTATTTTAATACAGCTTAATGTAAACTAGTATTATTTTAATTACACAACATATTATTTACTAGATTATACATATATTTTCAATACCTTTTAATTTAATCTGATATTATTTTGAATTTGTTTCAGTTCTTTCAAGTGTTATTTTAAGTACATTCTAACGCATCTAATTGTGATTTCTTTTTAATTTAATGTTATTTTTCTCTATTTTAATTTGTTCTAACTCATATAGCAAATAATATTAGTTTATTTGGACACTTTATTTCACTTGAAATGAAAAATGTATGTATATTTGAGTCCGTTCTGAAATTATTCTTATAATATTAAAATTACAATAGCGGGAATTTTCCGCAAAAAAAGTATATTTTTCTATCTTCAATTTCCCTCGGCGTCACAAAAACGTGAACGAATTTTAAAATTTTATACCTTTTCTTACGGAAAATACACGAAAACTTTATTATTGTCGAAATAAAATTGCATCTTGAGTAGCAGTGGGATTTTATTTCAGGAATTGCTTGAAATTGTTTTCCTAAAAGTAAAATAGAGCTTGCAATCCTGGGTTTTTCATTTCGGGGATTTTAGGATTCAGTATTTTATATAGTGAGGTGCACTTATACAACTTTACTTAAGACATTGCAAGTAAAAATAGTTGAAACTCATAAAGGATATCAACTGTTAAGACATTTATTATAAATGGTTTATAACCAGACCGTGGATATGTTTTTTTTTCCTGATCATGCTATGCAAAATTTTAAATAAAACTATAACTGCACCTTAAATTATATATATATGGTTCTATTGTATTAATTTATTATTAGACTCAAATATGCATGTTTACTCATTCTCTGAATAACCCATTTATTCCCAGATAACAAAATAAGGTTTATTTTCTCTCAGCCAAAACCTTTTAATGTAAACCTAAAAAGGTTTGTTATGCGATTCACGTGTAAACCTTCTAAGCGTAAAACGAGTTCTGTGACAGTCTGCCTTATTCGGAGCATATTTTCCCAATCCAAAACCTTGGAAAACAACCTTATTTATAAAAAAAACCTTAAATCGAGGTTGACTTAGGGTTTTCAAGCGCGAAAAAATTCTTTCATAAAGCTAGTCACGAGGTGAAAATAATCTTAAATCTAGGTAATTATAAGGTTTCTTCTCGTAAAGTCTTGCATGCTCAGCTAAAATCTACATTGTCATGACATTTTAATGGACAATGCGATTTGATCCTATCGCTCTTGTGACGTCAGCTCAAACGTCATTATGGATCTAAAGGCCTGGTTTCTTAGGACAAACGCCTTATCTGGGCGTCAGCGGCACGTCAACGTCCCGCTGACGCCAACAAAATACTGGTTTGTTAGCTCAAGGCCTGGTTTCTTAGAATTAGGCGTCAGCGGAGAGTTGGCGTAGAGCTGAGGCCAAAAAAATACTTTTTTGTTAGCTCAGCGTGAGCAGTCGGTCCAACGCAGACATTATCTCTCATTGCGCATGCGTTAATAACGTAAACAAATATTTATTTTGAATTTGTATTGATTTTGTTATTGTCGACCAGTGTTTTAGAGAACAAATAATGACTTTGTCCAAGAAGAAACACATTATAGATGAACTAAATGAAGAGTGATATGTTTAATGAAGAAGCTATGTTTAATGTCAAAATCAAAATCTTGGCTGATTTCATTGTGCTGTTGGATGTTGTCCACCATTGCTTCTGTGGTTAACGTCACGTTGTAATCCAACTGCAGTTGAGTTGGACGGCAATTGTAGTTCAAGATGAGCGTTCGATGACGTATACTATCAAACTCACAAATGGACCAATCAGATGTTAGCTAAAACGTCCCGGAGGACGGCGTCCTGTCCTAAGAAATCAGGCCTTTAGGACAGGACGCCGTCAGCTGGAAATCAGCGCTAACCTCTGATTTGTCCATTTGTGAGTTTGATGGTATACGTCATCGCACGCTCATCTTGAACTACAATTGCCGTCCAACTCAACTGCAGTTGGATTACAACGTGACGTTAACCACAGAAGCAATGGTGGACAACATCCAACAGCGCATTGAAATCAGCCAAGATCTTGATTTTGACATTAAACATAGCTTCTTCATTAAACATATAACTCTTCATTTAGTTCATCTATAATGTGTTTCTTCTTGGACAAAGTCATTATTTGTTCTCTGAAACACTGGTCGACAATAACAAAATCAATACAAATTCAAAATAAATACTTGTTTACGTTATGAAAATACTTTTTATTCATCCACTCAAATTCAAATGAATTTTTTTTAAGCTTGTAGTGAATGACGCTTGATATTAATACAGTTTTTTCAAGTATTAATTAAATTCAATAAATTAATTTTTGTATTATATGGAATAAAAAATTTTAATTATTTGATTGAAAAATAAATAATATAAAATTTTTACTTTGTTGACTTAGTAGGAATTAACTTAAATTTTTTTCATTACTCGTTTAGCCTTAATTAGAACAAATTCAATTTCATTATTTTTGTTAATAAACTAAAACTAGTAAGGTAGGAACGTAACTAGTTTTATTTGAACTAGCTTCACGTCCAGGAAAAATAAAATTATGATACGCATTATTCTTTCAAAAATTCTTTCTTCATACAGATTACATTCGTATCAAAAATATAAATATAGTGTAGGAAAAAGAATTTGTCGAAAAGTCCTGTGGGGGCGCAGTTAACAACCATGCCAACCTTCATCTGTCATAAGGTACCTTATGATTGAATCAAGTTACCGATTTAATCTTAATTTTTCAATGTTCCTAGTCAAGTTAGCATGTCTTATATACCAGTGAATTGATGTTTAATTTTCGTAGTGGTAGTTACGCCGCAGTCCAGACTTTATTGTTTACATCTGTGGTTTCGCTAAGTAAGCTTTAAATCGATAAATGTGGCGACCCTTTATGTCTGAAAATAGTAATTAATTAAAATGTAGTTAATTAGAATATAACATTTTTGCTGAATAACCGTCGACTACAAATTAATATTCACTCTAGGCATTTAATAAGATTTATTGGAAGCTGCTTGTTTTCTTAGATGGGCGCGGAATAATGAGAATACGTTGTTGAAAAAATAAAAGAGCATTAATTAGTATTGAAAAGTATTGAGACTGAAATAGACTTTCAGACCATTGGAATGAAAAATTGTACTCGAGTACTGAAAATAACAAACGTACAGTCCCTGGATAAATTATGAAGAAAATTTAATGAAGGATTTTAATGAAGAAAAAATTCAGTTGTACCTGATGAAATTTTTAAAATATATCTGTTACCATTAATGATCGAAATCAAGAGAATGTCAACTTTCACCGGTGAATGTCAACAATCACTTTAGTGAATATTTGTTATATCCGAAATATTTGTTATAGCCGATTTGACCACTCATGAAACCATAAGAACTCATCCAGAAAATAACATTTATGTTATTCAGATTTCAATTCATAATTATTCAATAAGCTGATTCTAATTTCTTACTTGGTTTACAGCAAATGCATTCAAATAGTTCTGATAACTAGTTTTATTTATGAACTAGTTATCCATTAAGTTAATTCTGACTTATAGTTTCAGTCGTTGCTTTCCAAAACTTTAATGTCGCAATCTGCTTTAACTAAAATAATTCCGAAGTCGCGCTTTAAAACTAGTAAACCGACTGAATCATGGAAAAAAATATTTTAAAAGTTTCGAAACACTTTCCGACAGTTTCCAAGAAAAATATTTTTTCCTTTGAATATTTGAATAGAATTCTATGAAGCAATACTAGCCTTGGGNATTTTTTTTTTAAAAAATAAAAAAATAAATTATAGCAGTATTAAATTATCACTCATTTATATATATATATATACATACATGTCCGTCCCGTTTGTCCGTAGGATATGCCATTCTAAACTATTATCAAAAATATATGCCATATGCATGAGTAGTTCCAATATGTAAAGGGAAAGTACAAAATTGGGTCTAAAGTATCAATTTTTATGTTTCCGAAAAGTGAGGAAATGAAACGGATTAATTTCTTTTTCACGTGTATGCTTTTTTGGTGTTTACATGTTATTTGAATCCAAGTTCTGTTAAAGTAATATATTTTTTTAAAAATCTGCCTAATAGGACTTCGAAAAATAGTTCATTGTACAAGCGTTTTAAAAATTATTAAACCTTTTAAAACATGCTTGAAATCTGTAAGCTGGCTTTAGAAAAATAATTTCGCAGATGACGATAACGTTTTTTATTTCTCCCTTAATAATTGACTTGCGTCTCTAATTGTGTACATTTTTTTTGTTTTTATTTTCAACATTTATTGAATTATGTTGACTATTTTAATATAAAAATTTAACGAATGTGCCATTAAAATTATAATTTCTTTATTTGTCACTTTTCTGCCTTGCTATAGTATATTTTTATTTGTCTCGTATTCGTTTCCTTCTTAAAATGTATCATTTTTTATTTTCAAATAAATTATTAAATCTAATATTTGATTACATATTAGAAAATAATAAATTATACACTTAAAAAAGGCTTATTCTTTTGATATTAAAAATAGTTATGAACAGGATTTAAAATTAAAAGAGAAAAATTCTCATTAAATCATTTTCTATTATGAAATACACATAATATTGCTTCCCGAAAAGCTTCAAACAGTCCTACATGTTCATTTTATTGAGTTATAACGTGATAAATAACTATAAAGTCTAAAAATATAAATAAGATAATTGGTTTGCAAAAGCATAAATAAAAGTAAAAATATTTAAAAATAACGGGCTGGCAAAAGCATAAATAAAATAAAATAAACACATAAAGAGATAAATTTACAAAAATAAAATCAGACGATAAAATTAGAAGTCAATTTTTAGAACAACAGAGTTGTTGGTTTTTCTTTAAATTAGTTTTTGTTTGGAATTTGAGTTCCTTATATCCTGTTATGGGTTTTTCTTGTTGTTTTATGATCTTTTCACTATCCCGTTACGGGTAATTCATATTTGTTACTGTTTGTGTTGTTTCTGAATAAAAGTTTTTTTTATAAAAAAAAACTGAACAGTTTTTAAATATAGCTTGATACGCTACATAACATTGATTTATTCTTACAAAAAGCTAAAAATTCACCTCTTAAATATATTTAAGTGATATTAAATTAGCTAAAGCAAAAATATTTTACGTCTCTCAAAAGTTTGAACTATATGTTCTAGTTTTCTCTCAATACAAATCTGAATACCGCGTTATCTTATGGTTCGATAACACTTACGAGGACGACGTCACAAACCTACTGAGACGTCTTGACTCTCGGTGGCTATGGTTAAACTCCCTACTTAGGCAGAGAACAACTGTGCTTAGCACTTGCAGATTCAGCTGTGACTTTCAGGTAACACTTCAATTTTGTCTCTAGAATCCATAGCTTTGAGAGCATTCTTTTGTTATTCATGTCCCATACTCGGCGAACTCTCACTTTTGGCCCTTTTTTTTACACTTTTCTTGCCAAATTTGGCTAGTGTAATTTCATTCCGAAGTATGGATTTAATGGAACATTCCAATACCAACCAACCCAACTTTTCCACCAATGTTTTTCCAAGCTTAAAAAGGTGATTGGCACCGGGATAGCCTGGTTGGTAGGGCGTTGGGTCCATGTCCAAGAGGTCGTGAGTTCCAGCCCTGCTGGCAGTCGACTCCCTTGCAGTAAAGGGTGACTGGCGCACGTTAAATCAGCCGGGTGACTAAGTCCTCCATGTACCAAAATCAAATCTCTGTGGGTACTGAATTGGACATAACTTTTAAATTATTTTTAGTGTTCTTCCAACGTTATATATTTCTTCCTTGTGGTGTGGCTGAGGATTTAAAAAAGTTTTATTCTAAACGAATGATATTTATAAGTAACTGAAATATATCTTAAAAATTAAGTCTGCATCAGGAATCTCTAATTAAACAAATCGTTTTGAAGTCGTAAGCTTTTGCAGGAGATAAAAGAAAGGTGTAAAATCAAAGCAAAATTAACGGATCTAGATGAAAACGTCAAGTGACGAAAAGAAATTTAAATGAAGCAATTATTTACATGACCAAAGAATACTCAGTAGACGGGGTGACGTTCTTTTGGATTCGTTAAAAAGCCATTTACTACCTTTCGAAGGTTGGCCGAAACTGATTTTTAAACAACACACATTAATCTAAAAAATTATAGCAGTATTAAATTATCACTCATTAAGAGAATTCGTATCGTATTTGGGTTATTACCGAAAGAAGGCATTTCACTCAGAATATTATACTTTTAATGGATTACCGTGCTGTTTTCAGTTCATTAATAAAGATCATTTTTATATTTTTATTTAATAATCATCGTTGAACAGCAGACCCAATTTTTGGTTTTACGACTACTAATGTTCAATTACGTAGCCTTGTAATTTTGAACCTCATCCAGAAGACAGGGGAATTCCTGGATAAAATATTGGGAGAAATTTGCCTTCTTGGAGGACTTTTTGACGGAACTAACCCGTATTTGAGTTACACGGAGAGGAAGACCACGATAACACCCCGCGGTTAGCCTGACGGTGTGGGGACTCTAACCCATGATCCGTCTACCACTGAGGATATTTCACGTCAGCACTGTGGTCGGTGCAAGCCGGATGCGGATTCGCATCAACCAGCCATCGCCGGGATTCGAACGTGGTTCACCTCATTGGAAGGCGAACACTCTATCCCCAGATCCATCACGCCTCTAATAAAGATCATGTCATGATTAAAATTTTGCCAACAATGCAGGTTTTTTTATTACTTTTAAAGCTTTAAAATAGCATTTTAATTTAGAAAAAAAGCGATTTTATTTTCATACTTTTTAAATTTTGCACCATCCCATCGTCTGCAAAGATGATGCTAACTTCGCGGACAAAACTTGGGCGGAAGTGTGAACAGACAGAACCAGGGCTCGAAAAACCACCCGTCCTCGTCGGTCAAAAATTCCCCGCGGACAACGAATTTCTCGAATCCGACGTCCGCGCGGGCGGCCATTTTCCCGTTAATGTTGGTGATACATTTTCAATTTTTGTAATCTTACAAGAGTCTAGCGCCTCACTTCTAAAATGACCCTCTAATCTAGAAATACAGCAACATTCTGCGCATGGTGGAATTGATGTTTTCTCTGTCTCCCGTACTGCAGCGGTTGAAAAGGACTTTTCAGCAATGAACTTACAAAAAATAAGCATTACGTACTGGTCTTAAACAAGAAGCGTTAAACGCAATTATGAACATCTACCTAAATGGAAAACCCCTTTCAGATTTTTGTGCAGAAACCTCTGTAAATCATTAGCTTGATTGCGGAACTGGCAGACGTCATATTTGATTCATTTAAAAAACGCAGTACCCTCGGATACATTGACATTCCAGATAACTTGACATTTAAATTATTTCATAAAAGAAATAAATTATTTCATAACAGAAATAAATTATTTTATAAAAGAAATACTAGGTTCCTATTAGTAACCTAGTATTCCTTTTATTACTGTATAATGTAATCCTAGTAACTACTAATTCATTGTGCAATTTATATAAATGTTTGTAATAAATAAGAGAAAATTATATTTTTATTTATTTAGAAGCGACGGGTTAGTTTCAAAGGAGGACGGGTACATCTTTGGTCAAGCCGTCCTCGGGGACGGGTAAAATTTTCGAGTTTTTTCGAGCTCTGGACAGAACTTTATACAACCGCTATGAATAATTATTTATCCAGAGCTCTACATACAGCATGGATACATAGTGTTTATTAAAAAAACTTTATTCCACAAGACAAAACAAATTGAAAAAATAGCTATTGAAGAATATCATTCATACAATTCGCGAAGAAAAAGACTTTGCTCTATTTAAATATAAAACATTTTCATCTCTTATGAAGTTTGTTTTATAATGTATGAAAAAATTTTATTCGTCTCAAACTGTTATATAAAAGCAGAGTTCGTTTGTGAACATTTCGTGAAAATTCAAAAAAGCTTTAATTCTGGAAGTCTTAAAAGTACGGCTATAAATTTTATTTGATAAGAATCTCATCAAATTCGTGAGGGCGTATTATTGTTCACAAAAGCTTTCTCAGCAAATCCAGATTCACTGCATTCTTATGTTTCAATTATTCTGTCTCAATTCCATGGCAACTAAAAAGAATGTTGGAGATCTCACAGATTGTCGCAGACGATGCAGCAAGAAGATCCATAAAATAATTCAGAAAAGGAAGAAAAAAAAAATCTTAGTGTCAATGTATGTCGTTAGTTTCCATTTAAATCGACTCGTTTCTTCTTTCTTTTATATGGAAAGAAGATATCTTGAAAAAATAAAAGATAAAAAAGTAAAATGCAATTGACTTTATATGGATGATGATCTCTATTTAGCGATAGTAGGACAATAAATTTTGCAAGCAACTGTCAGGAAACGATTGGAATTTAAATTATCGTTAAGCACAGAGGTGCAATTAAAATTTAAATTTTTAGCCAGCCAGAAAGTGATCAGAAGTTTGATTAATTATAAATTTCAATTCGACACAATATAACGATTAATTATAATTTTAGAAATCGGAAAAATATTAAAGCTTTAGTGTTTTCTTGAAAGTTTTAGGTACAGACCCTGCCCAAATAATTCGACGCACTATAAGATTTTCTGTAAAATCTTAATTATCACGTGATACTATACAGCTTTATTGTTTTTACGCGACATAGGCTTGCACTTGTTTACGTTAGTGTATCAATTGGTTAAATTAGTCGACATATAATATAAATTCGACGATACTTTAAATTAGAAGATATATTCTATAAATATAGACTATTTATTATATCAGGTATTGTATATTTTAATAATTAGACCAAATTATTAGACGCACTGTAGTGTTTTAACAATTGCAGGTTTCGCACGAGATTATATGCAATACTTTTATATTTAAACATACATGTAATGGGTTTTTATTCCGGAATATTTGTATTTATTTTTAACGTATTCCTTTCGTACTTCCTATTTGTATTTATTTTCAATGTATTGCATTACAATGTTAACCAATTAATACACGAACGAAAGCAAATGCAAAACGGTTTCAGTCACATAAAAACAATAAAGCTGTATAGTATCACCTGATAATTAAGATTTTACAGAGAATCTTACAGTGCGTCTAATAATTAGGCCAGGGACTGTATATTAATTAACGATAAATTCCCATGGGGATACTATGGAGCCTGCATGTACTGGCAAAAAAAAAAAAAAAAAAAAAAAAAAAAAAAAAAAAAAAAAAAAAAAGACGATGGCAAATGGTATAGTCATCCAGAATAGAACTCCACTAGTAATTTGGATACCCGTAAAGTTTTTACAGCTTTGATACACGATTCAACGACAAATTCTTTTTCCATAGATCAGAAAACAATTGGAACTTGCATTGTCATCTAGCATGGATAAACAGTTAAACTTTAAGCATTTTTAATCCTTTGTAATGAATTGAAATTTCGCTCGCAATGTTTTTTCTTTTAGAAATAAAAGTAAATAAAGAAGTATTTGAAGTAAATAAAAAAGTATTTCTAAAATGAAAAAAAAAAGTTAACTTACATCGGAGTTTATATATATCCGAATATTTCAAATTTATTTCCTTTTCAAAATATCAACTGTTTGAGTAATCGGTTTAACAATTATATACTTATTCATCCCTACACCCATTTCTTAAAGTGACGGTAGATCGAATGTTGATCTGCCCAAAAATTTAAGTATCACATGCATAATTAAAATAGATCTGTTTTGGGGAGTCAACTTAACGTTACACTTTGTTTCGCTGTGCAAAAACTGTAAGTCTTGAAATTACGAAGGCGTGAAGAAAAATGTTCAATGAATTCTATGAAAATTCAAGATTCGATTATTAGAGAATTATCAACTTACAAAAAACTGTGATGAACATTTTCTCCAAACTTAGGTCGGTAGGTGGAGACATTAAATATTAGGCTCGATATTGTCCGAAGCGGTCGAAAAAATCTCGGAAGTAGAAATAACGGAATAAAAACTTAAGTGTTTATTCCTGTGAATGACACTTATATGACAGTGGTCGTAAGTATACTAACATGTCCTAAGTATACTAAAATATATGTTAGTGGTCCTTAGTATGATATCAGATATGTTAGTGGTCCTAAGTACACTAACACATACGTTATGGTCCTAAGTATTCTAACATATGTGTTAGTGGTCCTAAGTATGCTAACATAGATGTTAGTGGTCCTAAGTGAGTATACTAACATACAAATGCACAGAGAAGTTACTGACTATGTGACTATACAAGTTTTAACTATACAAGGAGTAGGGAAAACAGTAAGTTTTTGCAAAATGCCTGGTGAACATGGTGGCCAACATCACGATCCCACTTCTGACATCGATTTGGAACTGTGTATAAAACTTGGACTTTAAAATATGAACTTTTGATGGATCTTAGCAATTTCATCTGACACAGTCAATTCTGTCAGTTAAAAATGTTTTATTATATTATAGCTTTCTATGTCGGTTTTGTTCCCCAGTTTTATTGCCTAAAAACTAACTAATGGTTATTCTTTGTCCTGGNTACCAGACTGCCTCTCCCTATGGAGCACCCCACTGACAAATATTGGTCGAACTTTGAAGACCCAGAACGGTTTCCTCCAAAGAGTCGTTGAAATAAAAGACCGACTAAATATTACTTGGAAAACAGAAGACCTTATTAGATCGCAGTGCCCTATCGAAAAAGAGAGATACTCACTGAGTTTAAACCTGTGTCAAGATGTTTCCAAGAGAGACACAAATGATCAAGTCTTAAAATCTATCGCCCTGGAGACACTTAATGTACCCAGAGAACGAATGGTATTCACAGACGGTTCAAGATTGACTGAAGGCACCAATGCAGGAGGCGGAGTTTCCTGCAACCTTTTTTTCATTTTACACCCCGATCGGTTCGTCTAGAACAGCCTTCGATGCAGAAGTATCGGCAATAAGCGTAGCTCTGTCACAACTACAGAATCACCTTGAGAAATTTAATAACGTAGTCATCCTCTCTGACTCCAAAGTCGCACTCCAAGCTATTGCTTCCTCCAAAGCCCCCGCATCGGCCGACATTCTACATTGTCGTCAAGCCCTTCACAGGCTTGACCAACACAACAAAAATGTCGCCTTGCAATGGGTACCAGCGCGCTGTGGACTTCAAGGTAACGAAACTGCAGATTTCTTGGCCAAAAAAGCCGCCAAGATTCTACAAATATCTCTTAAGCCACACCGCAAAAAGGCTAATAAAAATCTCTCTTCGAGCAACATTTGAAGCATCAGCATAAGAAAAGGTTATTGAACACGAGACTATTAGTTCTTGAAGAAATCATCAACTTCCTCATTCAAAGGTGCCTGAGAGTTGAGCAGAGAAAATTCAAGGCGTTTAATTTTTATTGATTTTATTGCCCAAAAACTAACTGATGGTTATTCATTGTCCTGGTCAGCTACGACTTTCTTTAATTTCATAGACTTAATTTTTTTAAAATTATTCTTAAATTAATTTTGATTAAATTAAACCAACTAGTGGGCTACGGCCCCTGCTCGCTAACGCTCGCCAACCCCCGAAAATTGCTAAGCAATCTTATATGGTTTGCTTCGCAAATCAAGCTCACTTCGCTCGCTACTAACTTCGGTACATTGCAAATGCACGAA
This sequence comes from Parasteatoda tepidariorum, assembly GCF_043381705.1. Lineage (NCBI taxonomy): Eukaryota > Metazoa > Arthropoda > Arachnida > Araneae > Theridiidae > Parasteatoda > Parasteatoda tepidariorum. The sequence goes on from NC_092211.1 coordinate 9,871,179, forward strand.
ATTCTAAGAATTCAAAACAATCATTCAAATCCATATAACAACTTTTTTTAAAAAAAAAATTACATCTTCTTAGTAAATACTAAGTTCTTAAAATAAATTTGAATTCAAATAAATGACATGTAATTCGTTAAACCTATTAGAAATGTGCTATAGTATAATTTCTAAAGNTTAAAATTGGCGAGTCACACTTCCCTAGTTTCCCTTGTTAGTAACCAATGTAATAATAATCAATGTAACAATAATTTAATACAGTTCTCAGATATTTGAAAACTAAAATATAAATATTCATATTACATAAAGAAAAGTATGCATATTTCTGTAGGTGCAAAGCAGAGTGGAAGACTCCAACAAACCCCCACCTAAGAGAACCCGCCTCACAGAAATCATTTTTCGTGCGAAACTCACTTCTAATATAATTAAAATTTAAAATAAGAAAACTTAAAGTAACTGTATTAAAACTTGTTTTTCAATGAAATTTCAGCTTCACAAAAAGAAAGTTGATAATGAAAAACGAAGAGAAGGAAGCCCACTCTTAATATGAATTTGAAATTAAAAAAACTGAAGCGACACTGTATTATAATTTGTTTTTCAATGAAATTTCTGCTTCACTACGAAAAATAAAGAGAACTCTTTAAATAAATGGGGCTCATTTAATTGTGAAAAGTTTTTTTTTTAATTTTCTGACTTCTGGAAAAATGTTGATCTTCATGTTGTCCATCATTCTGTTCTTGCATTTTACGCTACAATTTTTTTTTCTGTGCTTTTTCATACATTTATACTTTGCAGATTAATCCTCTCGCCGTTAAAAAAGTTGAAAAAGTTAATTTAAATTAAAGAGTTTTATGCTTCAACCTGTATAGCACGATTTTGAAATATCATAACCAAGCAACACAGTCAAAAATATTTCGTTTTATTTTTAAAAACAATTGCTTTAAAAATTAAAATTTGTTTTTTATTAACATCAACAACAACTAATTAGAAAACTAATATTTAAAAAAAAGTAATTTTGAAATAGCTTTAAGTAATGAATATTTTTTTGCATTATAACATGAGACCAAAAAGATCTCTGTTTTAAAAAAAAAATAGTTAATTATCTTTTGTATTTTATATTGTTTCTATTGTGAATTTATACTTCCTATGTTTTTTATTTTACTTTATCGCTTTCAATTTAACAAATTTTCTGCCTTCTTATAGTCGCCATTTTTATAGGATATAAGTTGAAAAGAAATGTGAAAATTTTTAAATATTGTTTTTGTAAGTATATTTTCGTTAATTACTACAAAAATTGTAGTAAGGAATATAGTAGTTGGAGACAGTATTATAAATTTAATGAAAAAGAAAAGTAATAAGGTTTTTAAGTTTCATTCTAATTGAAAATGAAATAAAAAAGTGGTATGTCTTATATTTTAGACATAAATATATCCTAAATTCTTTTCTATTTTAATTACGCTTTTAACTTAACTTTTTTATTCTGAAGAAAAAGATTATTTTTTAAATGAAGCTACTTTTAATTTATTTTAGGCACCTTGGCATTTTTCATTAATGGAAATTTATGTCAAATTATTTAAACTTAAGAAAGATAATAGGTCTTATTTCATAATTTCTTTTATTTGAATAAATCAGCATCGAAAATTACTTTAACTATACTTCTTACTTCATGAATAAATAATAAAAATTAATTAGTTAATGAAATATAAAAGTATACTTAAGGCACTATACAGAGTTTTAATTATTTATCTTGCCCTAATTGGGGGGGGGGAGTTTTTGATAGCTGTCATTGGTTATCACAAATATATCTTTAAGGGGGCGAAGTTTAAATTTTATACTCTTAAAAGAGGACTCATCAAAATTTCTTCCTTTGTACTTTTTAGAAGTTAAGGTCTATATGTTGTCTGGTTTTAATAATAAGAGGTGAACCGGGTTCGAATTCCTGCGATGGCTGGTTGATACGATGGCTGAATTGAACCACCACAGTGTTGACGTAAAATATTCTCATTGGTAGACTTATCATCAGTTAGAGTCTCCTTGCTCTCAGGCTAACTGTAGGAGATTTTCGTGATTTACCTCTCCATGTAACGCAAATGCGGGTAAGTTACATCAAAAATTCCTCCACGAAGGCAAATTTCCCCCAATATTTGATTCAGGAGTTTCCTTGTCTTCTGGATGGAGTTCAAAATTACAAGGCTACGGAGTTGAACATTAGTAGTCGTAAACCCAAAATTGGGTCGGCTGTTCAACAACGGTTATAAGTAAAATCTTAAGTTAATTGGTCTTGTTATCATTTCTTTATCAATTATGGTAATAGTGCTGTGATAATAGAAAAATATTGGCATTTCTTTTTAATGGTTTAGATTTTTATAAACAAATTATTGGAGATTCCACAAGGTAATTCCTTTTCTGGTGCTTTTGCCAATATTTATTTGCATTTTTTTGAAGCTAAATTTCTTGAGCATAATGAATTTAAAGCTTTTAGATACATTGATGATTTGATTTTGTTTGATTGTGATAATTATAATTTTATTTATAGAATTTATCCTGGGGATTTGGTTCTGAAGAAAACTAATGAGAATTGTTTAAATGTTGAATATTTAGATTTTAAATATTCAACAAATTGTTAACAGTTTTATTAAAATTGGAGTTTTTGATAAAAGAAAAGCTTTTAAATTTAAAGTTATTTTTTTCTGAAACTTTAATACTAATTTGTGTAATAAAATTTTTAAAAATTTAGTTTTTTCACAATTGGTTAGGATTAAAAATATTTGCAATAATGCTGAAAGCTTTCGGGAAGCTGTTAATAATTTTTTGAATAATTTGAGTAATAATGATTTTCCTTTCAATTTTTGTAATGTTAATTTTTTAATTAAGAAAATGATTGAAGAATTCTAGGTTTTTATATATTTTTTTCTTTTAACAGGGCGCAATTCAAGTCTTAACTGAGCAGCCCCAGTTAAGCATTCTATTAATTTGTTACGCATTTCTTTCTCTTGACTTCTTTTATTTTATTTTCTATCTGCGCATTGTAATAGAGGGCGTTGTTTTCTTTAGTTTTTAGTGTTTCCTTTTCATTCGGCTTGCTTGTGAAATCGATGTTTGACCTGGTTAAGTGAGTTTTTATTTTTCTGATGATTTCGTTTCAGTTTCTTTTCTAAATTGGTTATTTGTATTTCATGTTTTTTCCTGGACTTCTATACAAAACCATCGGGGTACTGAGGGAGTTAATTTAGGCATTTGCTTCCCCCTCAATGGTTTTGTTTTATGGCTACCGGGGCCGGTACCCCCTGAAGACGTCGGCTTCGGTGGTCATATTTTTATTTTCATTTCCTTCGTTTCCTTTATCACTTAACGTTAGTGATTGAATAATTTAAATCACTTAAATGGATTGTAATTTTTTTTACAAACCATTTAACACTGGAAGACTGAAACTTAGTACATACCTATATTGCCCAAAAGCAGTCAAAATGACAGCATTGTGAAAGAATGACTAATGTGTAAAGAAGTTTGTTTGAAATTATTTTTTAATATTTTTTTATATTATTTACAGTTATTATATTATTTATTATTGTTAGTATTCACTAATAACAAGAGTGAATAGTTTTAGTTATTATATTAACAATAAAGAAAATTGTATGTTGTACAGAAAGTCACAAAATTCTACGAAATTGTGTCATCATTGTTTTTCTAATTGAAATTAAAAAGCAGTCAAAATTATTTCTTTGGGCAATCTTGGGTTCATTTAGAAACATAATTCATTATTTTCATATACTAATACACAAGTCAATATGTATATCAATAGCAATTTTCATAAGCCAAACTAAAAAAAAACTGACTTAAACTTAATTTGTCAAATGAAAAACTTAAACTTAGCAAACAAAAATATTTTAATTATGGGTTCAGGCTAAAATAATCAATATTGACCAAGTAAAAAGAGAATGAAGAGGAGTTGTTTGAAGTTTAAATGCTTATATGCTAGGTAAAAAGGATTTTGAAATTTGAAAATTTTGCTCATGGATTCTTACATATAAGTTTTAAATTTAATACGAATAGGAAAATTCTAGATGCAATCAATATCTAATTTTTATATTTCTTAATTATCAAGATGAAACTTTATAAATCTATAATTTTCAGAGTATCTTTAAACTATTTCGAGCAACAGAAATACAATATACGAATGCACTCACTATTAAAACTGATTTTTAAAAATTTGAAATAATTCCGTTCTTCAAGCAGACTTAATAGGACAAAATGTCATGTCAGATTTAAAACGTAATATTTGAGATCTTTAGTAAGTCGAAATCATTTGTTAAATTATCTTAATACTAGGGGGCCAACCCCGATTGTGAAATATTATGTGCTTATGCGCATCGTATTTTTTTGTTAAATAATTTATTATATATCAGTTTATAGATGGTAACGAGAAGAGTTTTGTGGTTGCCATGGTGATAATTTAGAATATATATGTATATATATATTTCTCTTACACGGCGACAAAAATAAGCCTCATTACAACTCCCCGAATGGCAAAGCTAGAAAATCGACCCATGATTGCTGCTAAAAATGCCACATGCCAAATCTAGCTCAGCATATAGCGCTTTTAAAAACGGAAACGGAAATAACCAGAGAGAGCTGCGGCAATTTCATACTATTTAACTAGGCAGAAGTGAGTCTTTGTCGATTCGATCTCTATTTTAGTATTTGTTGATAGGGCACTTGTCCATTCGATCCCCGCCTACCGAAGACTTCCCGTGCAATAAAAGGTGACTGGTGCACGTTAAATCTGTCGAGTCACAGAGTCCTCCATATTCCCATAACTAATTATACCTCTAGGGGTACTGATCCAGGAGTTTCCTTGTCTTCTGTATTTGTTCAAAATGACAAGGCTTTGTAGTTGAACATTAGTAGTCTTAAAGCTAAAATTGGGTCGGTTGTTCATCGACGTTTATATATAAAAAAATCATTCTTACATGATGACTCAGGGGATAGAGCGTTCGCCCTCCACTGAGCTGAGTTCGTGTCCCAGCGATGGCTAGTCGATACGAATTCCGCATCCGGCTTGCCCCGTCACAGTGCTGACATAAAATAACCTCAGTGGTAGACGGATCATGGGATCGAGACCCCTAGCCAACAGGTTAACCGTGGGAGGTTTTCGTGGTTTTCCTTTCCATATGTGACGCAAATGTGGTTTAGTTCCATCAATACGTCCTCCAAGAAGGCAAATTCCTCCTAATACTTGATCCAGGAGTTCCCTTGTCTTCTGGATTGGGATCAAAATTACAAGGTTGCGGAGTTGAACAATAGTGGACTTGAGCCCAAAAATCGGGTCGACAGTTCAACGACGGTTGTAATATAAAATCAAATTATTGTTACATTTTGATGTATCATTAAATAAAAGTGTTAAAAAAATTCTCCAAATTGCTATTACCTTTCCAATTTCCCAGTTGCCAAAATTTTTAAAAAATCAGTCTAACACTAACTCTTAAAGACCTCGGACTCACACCACTTTACAAATGAATTTATTCAACTTTCAAAGATAACGTTGATTAAATTTGCGCTTTTAATTTTTTTTTAATTGTGAATACTGTCATAAAGAAGGAAAAAATGCAGACTTTTATTGAGAAGAGAAAAATAAGTTTACCGCATATTCGACGTCGTCTTAAAAAGGTTTTCAAACCAAAAAGCTTATGTAGTAAATTATATTTCCTAAAGAAAATAGAATTCCTGTTTTTTTTCTTTCTCTCCAATCACGGTAAAACAGATTTTTTTCTTCTATATTGGATGTGTATTTCTCGTTGTTTTTTTTTCTTCTTGTTTTTCAGCAAATTCGAAAAATGCTTCTGCGAAAATTTAACGTAATTGACATCAACTTTGAGGCGATTTTTGTTTTTTCTGACTGTGTCTGGGGGAAAAAAATGTTGGAATTCATTTGCGATGGAAAAAAAAAATAAAGGTTAGTATTTTATCTCAACATGCGGAAGAGGATATCAAATTTTTCAGAAGTACAGGAACTTTTCAGTAGTACAAGAAAGATATCCAAAGACAAGACTGTTTTAGAACAGATTATTCAAAACATAATGTGACAGTTAATCAAGTTTTAAAAAACAGACTTGTTGTTGTTGTTCCTAATACGACTTGCCAATAACAGCAAACCAACTTGCCCAAGTCAAACTTCTTGATGATCCCATCAAAACATTTTGATGGTTTATGTTTGTTTCAGTGCGTTTCATGATAATCCATCATCATTTGGTCATCACCAACATTCAGCATTTTCCATTAAGCGTTCATGGGTTTTGATATGCCAACAAACTTCTATCATTCCATTCGAAAATGCTACTTCTATACTGTGATGTAAACCATCAAGAGAAGTTTGATTCTCATAGACCAACAATCCATGAAGATCCGTGATGTTCATATTTTTATAACAGCCCATCCAATTTTCGGGTTCTAATGTTCAACTCCGTATCTTCGTAATTTTGATCCTGATCCAGAAGACAAGGGAACTCCTGAATCAAATATTGGGATAAATTTGCCTTCATGAAGGAGTTTTTGATTGAACTAAACCACATTTGCGTTACATGGAGAGGAAGAGCACGAGAACCTTCCATAGTTAGTCTGATGGCAAATGTACTTTAAACCATGATCCGTCTACTACTGAGGATATTTTACATCAGCATTGAGGTCGGTGCAAGATGGATACGGAATTCGTATCCATCAGCCATCGCTGGTATTCGAACCCAGTTCACCTCATTGGAAGGCGAACGCTCTATCCCCTGAGCCATCGCGACTCACTGGAATGCCTATATTTGTAACCAGTGGTCGAAAGTAGCGCGATATAAGTAGTGAAACTACTGTAGTCGCTACTTTTTTCCTCGTTTGTAGTGTAGCGCGCTACTTTTTAAAAGATGTAGTGTAGTAAAGAGAGCAATGCGAAAAAAATAATAGTAATAGTACAAAAAAAGAAAGAAAAAAAAGAAAAAAACAGTAGCTTGTAGCGATTTCTGGCAACAAATTTTAACATTAGTTGAGTAGAGAAACAAAGTTCAAACGCAAAAAATTTTTCGAATCTGATTGGTGCAAATCTTTCGAGGGCCCGTCAACGCAAGCAATGAGAATGTCTCAGTGGCCGATTGCGATCGTTAATAAGATCTATCTCTGATGTTCGAAAACATCGGTGCTAAATTTGAATTGTTTCTGAGAAATCAAGTTTAAAATATCTGACTTTTTTAAAATACGATTTCACAGGAACTAAAAAGTAAGTTTTTGAGTCTGATTTCGTAACCTAAAATATCGTCTGCATTAATTAATTAGCATATTTGAGGTCCATTTTCAAACCATTAAGATAGAGTCGTAGAACGTGAAGATAAGATCATTCGATGAAAAGTTATTCAGGGTGGTCCGTTTTTTGTTTTTCGCACTGTTCATTATTTCTTGGAAGATATAAAAAAGCATTTATTGTTTAAATCACAAATCTTTGATAATTTCCTAGTATTTCTAAAATGAAATATTCACAGTCGAGAAAAGCATAATGTTTGAATGTTCAAAGAACAAATTCGTAAATGTTTTAAAATAAAAAAACTATTTTATGTAAACATAAATTAAAACTTCTTCCTATCTCCTACTATTTAAGGAAGTCAATATTTTATTCAAAATCATTTTTAATATTGGTGAAAATTGAGTTCTCCAAAGAAATTTGTGTTCTAAAAGTAAATGAAGTAGTGTCTACATTTCAAATAAAATTAGTAGTTTCAAAAAATGCAGTTTTAGTTAACTACTTTTATAATAAAGTAGTTGTAGTTATTGCAAAGAAACTGTAGTTTTTCTGGCCACTGGTTGTAACATTAGTCCTAGATTTAAATGAATCTTGGCCGAATATTGAAAGCTATTCTAGGAACAATATTAAGAAAAATCTAAATATTCTAATGTTGGTCTCTTGTTCCATATTCTTATAGGATCTGTAAGGAATCCAACTGGGACCAAAGTAAACTTGTTTACAAAAGTATTCGCAATATCTGTCATAAAAATTCCTTTTAGAATACAAGAAATAATTTTAAAAATACTTAAAACAGGAATTTAAATCATGAAAAGAATTAAAAAAGAAACCTATGTTTCAAATTAAGTTACAAAACTCATCTCCCATTTTATTTAACTTTCACAAATTACTTGTTTCTAAAACTCCTAGTGCAGTTAATTTTTTCTTCTTTTTTTTATCGAAAAAAGATTCTAAACTGGGCGAACTAGTTTAATAAAGGCAAACTTCCATATATTTGAGGTTCGTTTTGGCCTGGAGCAAAAGAAATGTCTTCGGTCGTTTTCTGCTGTCGCAAATATTTCAAAATTTATTCTAGAATATCAGTTTTAGAAATAGAATAGAATATCTGCCAGCATTCCATGATTTGTCATTCAAGAAAAGTGATTACTTATCGATCAGTCAATTTGATTGATTATTGAATTTATTTTCAAACAAGAAGTTGTTTATTTTAAACGGCACTTTTTTTTAATATGAATTCCAATGATTTAATTTTATATTTAATTAAGATATTTTAATAATAATGACAACTTATTTTAATAATAAGATATTTCAACAAAAATATAAATAAGATATTTTAATGAATATTACAAATTTTCAATGCATAATAGTTAACTGAGATATTTGAATTAGCTCACAATTATCATGAATATTTAATATTAATATTCATTTCGGGGACAAAGACTCACACTTTAAATACTCTATAATTCACAGCTTTTGCTTAGCAACCGATATGACATAATATTGTAATAACATATTCAGAATGTTATAATAGATTTTGGATATGCAAGCTTATGATAAAATGAATGAGCAGAGCAGTATAGAAAATAGATTACGTTAAATTAAAATATCTATAATAGATATACTAGTAGCGTTGTAATAGATATATTTTATAAGTACAGGGTATCTCTGCTACAGTTCAGATGTTCAAATTCATGACTTTTTATGACTTTCCATGACAAATTCCAAGACTTTTTCATGAATTAACAAAGTTAACTATTTTCTCCGACAAAAATACAACAGCAGCTTTAAAAAAACATTATAATAACATTAATTGAAATGATAGGTATAACCAAAACTGCTATACTCTGCCTCTTCGTATTTATAGATTTTAAATTTAAAAAACAAAGTAAAGAAAAAGAAGCAATAAAATAGCTGAAAAAACACAAAAGCAAAAAATTTTTTTACTACAGAATTATATTCTAAAGACACTTTTCTTGTTCATCGGAAAGGAAGGAAATACTCCTGAATTTTCTGTTCTCATTTTGGAATGAAAAATTTTGCCAATGACTGGCTTGCTTCAGCTAGAATTTCAGATTGATAAAATTAAAAAGAAAATAAAAATAAATAATATCAAAAATTCTGAAATCACAGAAGTTTAAAATATTATTCGCTCTAGAAATGTTTTTCTTTCAGTTTTTGAAACAACACCATAATTTTTAAAGAGCATGATAAAAAAAAATTTATATTTCAATAAATATGACTGTGAGTCGGGGATGTTGTTCCAAATTAAAATATTCGAGACACCATGAAATTGGNTTGGGGGGGGGGGGTAGATTCCATTTTAAAAATTTGATTTTCTAACCTAATTAGACCTAAATCTATGACTTTCCTAGATTCTTTTAAAAAAATAGTTAAAATCCAGACATTTCATGACAAATTTTGTTCAACACAGAAAGTCATGACTTTCCATGATTTCTCATGACTTTACAGAGGTACGCGGATACCCTGTATGCATATTATAATTAGTTTATAATTGTATTTGATAAGGATTTCATTTTAGAATATAGCGAGTCTAAAGTTCATTGTAACAATTTATTAAATTAAATATTGTTAAAAAGTGTTAAAACAACTGAGGACAGTGATGACATGAACATAATCACGCAATTCTCACTTAACGACCCACGATATCCCGCATGAGACGAGGCTTTTCTGAATTTTGCGACCACACGGCTATGACTTCAATTTGGTAATCTTGTATTACATCTCGTATTAGTATATGTATACTTTCGGATCGTGTGAGGAAGAACTTTTGTTTTGAAAAATACACTTTTGAAATATATTGAAGTTTTTGAATAATGAATATTTTGAAATACTTTTTTTCAAAGACGATTTTTTTAATTAACCTTTCGTATTTGTTTCCATGCTCACTTTTGTATTTTTTTCGAAGGATTTGTTTCAAAATCTGCGAATCAACTAAAACTAATATAAAATGATTAAACAATATATTAATAATTATTGATAACTTTCTACATTTTTGTTAAAGATTTTGTCTGAATATATATAAATAACTTGTCGAAAGAAAGCAAATTTCACAGAAAAGAAAATAAGGCTCAAGTTTCTCGAGATTTATAAAAATTATTCAAAAAATATATTTTCGAATAAACTGGATTAGGCTCCTTTTTAGTAATAATAATTTGAGCCGCGATGGCTCAGGGGATAGAGCGTTCGTTTTCCAATGAATTCGAATCCCCAGCGATGGCTGGTCGATTCGAATCCGCATCCGGCATGCGCCCTCATAATGCTGACGTGAAATATTCTCAGTGGTAAACAAATCATGGTTTAGAGTCCCTTTACCGTCTAATCGTGGGAGGTTTTCGTGGTCTTCCTCTCCATGTAACGGAAATGCGGGTTAGTTCCATACAAAAGTCATCCACGAAGGCAAATTTCTCCCAATACTTGATCCAGGAGCTCCCTTGTCTTCTGAATCGGGTTCAAAATTACAATTGAACATTAGTAGTCGAAAACGCAAAAAATTGTGTCGGCTGTTCAACAAAAGTAATAAAATAAAAAAACATTAATTTGTCCATTAGTGGATCTCTAAGAACTGATGTCGCCTTGAAACAAAGACAAATAAGAATTCAAACGATGAATGGCATTCAGTGTAACAACACCTACTTGCTGAATATGCAACAGAATAAATAAATAAAAAAAAAAGCACGAAATTCTTTCATTTGATAACCAATGTGGGCGAAAGGAACACATTGGAACAAAGAGTTTGTGGGACTGATTTTCGGTTGATAAAGTAAAACAATCACTTAAAGAGTCAATAGAGTGGAAGTGATTAATTTTCTGTAGATGGTTCCAATGTCAACAGAAAGATAGATTTAAGGTAATGGAACAGGAAACAAGTGTAAGGCTTTTTGGGAGTGAAACAGTGGTGATAAATTTATCGCAATTATAAGAAAGGTTGCTAATCTCTTATTCAAACGTGAATTCAATGCAAGGATCTTTAAATGAAGAAAAAAATTCCTGTAAAATGACCACACTGTATGGTGATAACATTTCTGGCTAAACAAAATCCATAATTTTAATTATACACTACAGTCCTTGTCCAAATTATTAGAGGCACTCTAAGATTCTATGTAAAATCTTAATTATCAGGTGATAGTATACAGCTTTATTGTTTTCATGTGACTGAAACCGGTTTTGCACTTGTTTACGTTCGTGTTTCAAATGGTTCAATTAGACGATATATAATATAAATTCGACGATTGGATAAATTAGATGATATATTATATAAATATAGAATATTTATCATATCAGGTATGATATAATTATATTTTAATAATTAGACCAAATCACTAGACGCACTGTAGTGTTTTAATAATGGCATGTTTTGCACGAGTTTATAGGCAATACTATTATATTTAAACATACATGTAATGGGTTTTTACTTAGTAAATTTTTTATACACTTCCTATTTGTATTCCTACATTATTTTTTAACATATTGCATTACAATGTTAATCCATTGATACACGAACATAAACAAGTGCAAACCGGTTTCAGTCGCGTAACCAATAATGCAGTATAGTGTCACCCGATAATTAAGATTTTACGTAGAATCTTATAGTGCCTCTAATAATATAGCCAGGGATTGTATACTCTCGATATCTCAAAGTTGATGGTACGCTAAAAAAAGTTCGAAATAACGAGGTTTTGCGATAATAAGTTCAGAAGTAAATATGTTTTTTTTAAAAAAAATGTATTCTAAAATATTACTCTAAAAAGTAGAGTCATGAAACTGAAGAATAACTACTGTTAAATACGTATGTTATGACAATGAGTTCCCTTATCTTCTGGATTGGGTTGAAAATTACAAGGCTACGAAGTCCAACTTAAGTAGTCGTAAACCCAAAAGATTGGGTCGTCTGTTCGACGACAGTTATAAATTAAAATATAAAATGAAATAAAAACAAAATTTAAGAACACGATCACTGTCTTTATTTTTATTTTATTTTATAACCGTCGTTGAACAGCCGACCCAATTTCATGGGTTTACGACTACTAATGTTCAACTCCGTAGCCTTGTAATTTTGAACCAATCCAGAAGACAAGGAAACTCCTGGATCAGTACCCCCAGAGGTATTGATTTGTTGTGGGAACATGGAGGACTTTGAGACTCGACAGATTTAACGTGCATCAGTCACCATTTACTACACGGGGAGTCTTCGGCCGGCGAGGATCGAACCCACGACCTCTTGGATATGGGCCCAGCGCCCTACCGACCAGGCTATCCCGGCCCTTTCACTGTCTTTATTGTTCATCATTTCTGTCTAAAACTACCTCATGGTAGAAAAAGGAACATTTTTGTATTCTGCTCTAGAGTTTAGCGTAAATGATACGCCTGAGTTAATGTATAAAATTCTGTAAGAAATATAAAAAACAATTATTGTAGATAATAAACTTATAAAATAATTAAGCTTTGAGAATATTTTGAAAGATGTTAAAATTTGAAAAATAGTCTTTTTACACTACATGGTTGGAAGAATGTTAATTTATTTAACTCATAAAACTACGTTAAAGAAACATTGAAATTCATTTATAAAAAAAAAAATTTAGTTTTAGAATACATTTTTTCCCTATAACTCCAATGGATGATAAAATAGGACACAAGCAATTTAAGTTAAATTTAAAACCAAAACGTATCTAGAAGTATAATTATTTTTGTCATAATTGCCGTGAAGACACAAGATAATTGATTAGACCGGATAATTTTTCCTTGGATCTTGCAGATAATTATGCAGATGAGCCTCTAATTGGTCTGCCCATGAAGACCGAAATGTAAGAGTTAAATGTAAGTATCTTGTTATTAGTTTGACAAAAAAAAAAAAACTCAGATAGATTACTTTTTAAATCACTTAGCGAAAAGAAAAACTGATTTGATGGGAGCAAATTTGAAAAAAAGTAAAAAAAAAGCAAATAAGTAAAAAAAAATCAAAGTAAATATGTAAAAAAAAAGAACTTTTTTTTGTTCTGAACGTTTGACAATAGAATTATTGTGGTATTTACTGCTGTTTACTCTTGTTCGGGTTTGTTTCGAACTAAAAAAAAAAAGAAAAAGAAAAGAAAAGAAAATATCTTTTCTTCTTTTATTGTAATCGTATAACTTTGTTTCAAATACTTCCAAATTTTCTGTGGATTCGTTTTTTTAGAAAAAATTGCAGGAAGAAAAAAACAAAGCAGGATGATGAATGAAAAAATGCATTTCTTTCTGTGTGAAAAAAGAATGTGGGGAATTTGAAAAAAGTATATAATTTAATTATGGAATTTTCTTTTAAATGCAAGAAATCGTCAGTATGAATCTCGATGAAATTCTATTTTCAACCAAAACATTAATAACAAAAATTTACATGTAATTTTTTAAAGAACTCGTATATACTGTTAAAAAAACAAATAGAACCTGAAAACTTTTTTGAAACAAGTAGGTACTACATATTTCGAAATTTACACAAATGTAATTTTAATAGAATTAAATAAAAATTAAAATCAATATTTATTCCATTTCTGATGTAAAACAAAGGTACTTCTTGGTCAGTTTCTAGCTCGAGTAAATTTAACTATTTTAATTATTATTTTTTTTTAATTTCATATATTGGAGAGTACCATTCAAATCTCTGATAAAATCTATCAATAATGCTTATCATTATTTATAACCAATATTATAACTAAAGTACTTAATATCTCTAACTAAAATGACTAAATCAATTGCATTATTGTTATAAACTAATTACTGAGATTATAGTTGTTTTTATTCAAGATCAATACTTTTTGTAAAGACAAAGAACCAAGTAGTCATATCGAGTGATGAATAAATTAATTTAGATCAGAAACCGTAAAAAAAAGAAGAAAAAAAATCTTAACTAAAAATTATTCGCGAAAGAAATCACTTTTATTCCTAATATATGAAACATGTCCATTAAGATTTAAATGTTATTTGCGATTAAATAAACGTAAAAATAAATAGGTGCAATTGAATAATGTTTGCTAATTAAATGAAAACATGCATCTAGAACAAGGCGCTGTGGGACAAGTCATGGTGGAAAAAAAAGGTGCACGGATCCTTCAGAGACCTTTTTCATTCTAAAAAATTCCTAATTAAATGAAAACATGAATCTAGAATAAGGCGCTGTTATACAAGTCATGGTCTTCTGTGGTAGAGAGGACACAGGATATTCCAAGATGGGACACTCATCCACAGGTCATCTCTGGCTCAAAATTGTACCCGTTGTGCGAACAAAAGTAAATCTATTGATGCGTTAAAGGAAGCGAAGGAAATAAAAATAAAAATATGACCACCGAAACCGACGTCTTCAGGGGGTACCGGCCCCGGTAGCCATAAAACAAAACCATTGAGGGGAAAGCAAATGCCTACATTAACTCCCTTAGTGCCCCGATGGTTTTCTATTGATGCGTCACATCTTAACAAACGTCGTTGAGCAGCCGACCCAATTTTGGGTTTGCGACTCTCAATGTTCAACTCTGTAACTTTGAAATTTGGAACCCAATCCGGAAGACAAGAGAACTCGTGGATCAAGTATTGGGAGAAATTTGCTTTCGTGGAGGACTTTTTGATGGAACTAACCCGCATTCGTGTTACATGGAGAAGAAAACCTAGAAAACCTGCCACGATTAGCCAGACGGCAAGGGTACTCTAACCCATGATCCATCTATCACTGAGGATACTTTAGATCAGCACTGTGGTTGGTGTAAGCCGGGTGCGGAATTCGGATTGACCAACCATTGCTGGGCTTCGAACCAGGTTTACCTCATTGGAAGGCGAACGCTCCAGCCCTCCACGGCTCGGTGTGGATGGTTGATCATGTAAAGCTAAGCACAGATGGCGCTAGGGGTTAAAATTCGTAGTAAGACTTCCGGGTTACTGTTTCCGATTGTTTTTTTCGCCTAAGCTTGAAAAAGCACGCCATCCAATATTATTATACCTGTAGAGTTTTCCATCTTTCAATTTAACTTTCAACGAATCAAACAACAAATGAAGACTCCTTTTTATGATACTATCCAAAAAATAACAAACGGCGTTATTTTACTCAAAGTGTACCCAAAATAAGGAATAACGCATGGCAAACCTTACTCTATATTTATGTTGTAGTATTAATTTTCTTAAATATTTTTTAGGCTCATGACGTGACAAAATTTATAAATTACAGAAAACTCCTGTGAACTATTGTGTCCCAGGTAATTAAATGACGCATAAATTTAAATCCAAATCACAACAATAAAAGAGTATTAAGCCTGTTTACACATCGCCTCGTAAACATAACATAAGCGGAGGGATACACCGGAAGTTACCTAAATTTCTCTCGGTTTCAGGAAGCTTGCATTGTTTACATTCAGTCAACCATCCATTGTGGGGCAAGAGAATTAATGTCGTCATGGCCTGTCTTCTGGTAATAAATATTCTTGCTCTTAGAACTTATGAGATATTTTTTAAGGAAAAAGAGCTTCATAAAAATGATTGCGCACTAACCATAATTCTATGTTTCATATGGTTACAATTATAATATGATTATAGTGTAGTGCACGCATATTCACATACTTATTTGATTTTGGCTAATTATAGTATAGTTCGTTCACTAAGAGTTGGCACTTGGCTCCACCTCCTCGAACGAAGAGTTCATTTAAGCGCTGAAGTAAGAGGAAAAAACATCTCCGCGCTTGAAATTGAGACAACCCTTACTGCGCTCTAAACGCAAACAGTGAATTTTTTTTCAGTTGCTTACTTCGCTTTATCATCTGCTATTCCACCTTTCGTTACTCTAGCTAATTAAATATCTTGCAGCAAAATGTCTCAAAAAGGACAAACAACTCACTCAAAAGTGAGAAATATCAAATTTATGGCGTATTCAATGATAAAAAAATGCACATAAAGATTACGAAATAAATATTTTTGTCATATGACCTCCAAACAGCAACTTTGTTCAGGATTGTTCACATCCTACTCCCAAAATTAGCGAAATAATATCGTCCGATACCACGTGATGAAGGCGGAGCTAAGTGCAAAACTCCTGGTGAACTAACTATAATTATAAGTTTTTCGTGCACATTTTTATGAATAATCAAACCATGTAACGTAAAATACTTTTTAAAAAAAATAATTTATATGAAAATAAAATATCTAAATTTCTTGGTAAAACTTAAACCGTATAAAAAATGTCTTTAAAAATACATTTAAAAACTATATACTCATCTATGATTGAAATGTATCTTTATATGGGGAAGATATAAGGATTTATATAGAATATCAATATCGTTAAAACTTTATACATTTTGTTTACATACTATTAAAATTTTATAATAAAATTCGATAATAAAAGTGGAAAGAATTTTACTATTTTTATAGATACAAATTTATAATATCACGTAGGAAATTGATTTTAATACTTTTTGTAGGATTTCGCGCTACCCAAAGGGGAAATAATTTCGTTTTCTGTAATTCCAAAAGATATTACGAAAGATATTTTTTACAGTTAACCATTTAATTTTAAATTCTCTTCAAATTTTTCTACCTAATCAAAATTAAAATAAATAAACGAGAATAATCTCAGCGGATATGATTTAGGAAATAAATATTCGATCTAAAATCCATTTAACTGTAAATTAATGATAGCTTTTAAAGAAAGAAAGACATGATAGCTTTTTTATTGGAAAGATATAATAGCTTTTTTTTACTTTGTAAAAAAATATTAATTCAATTTTTCATTTTATCAGCTACGATTGAGGAATTCTTAACAAACGAGATTAAAAAAAATTAATTTTCTATTGTAATTCGTCGTCGCGGAGCAAAACAAAACTAATTATACAAATGTATCTAAATATTTAATGTTGTATTAAAGAATTTTATATCTGCCGAGTAAATATATTCTTAAAAAATATATTAATACCTCCAACAATGTTTTAAGTTTTTTTTGTAATAAATTTTTTTTAAGCTCAGACCGTAAGATAATCATATTTATTCTCAAGTGAATTGTTTTGTAAACGCACAAAGATAAAGATAATTCATTGTTTTTCTAAGTCATTACAATAGTTTCATTAACATTTAAGGGAGTTGATACACTTTTTTATTGCACCGCAAAAGCTGTTTCATACTTTCTTTTAAAATATTTCTCATTTGAATAAATTAATTAACGAACCAAATATAAGAGAAATATGCTGTTTGAGTGCTTTTAAACTCGAAGCGAAGCATTATATTTGAATTGATTTATTATTATTTTGAATATTATTACTCATAATTTTGAAATTCGCTTTGACAATATTTATTTCCTCAATTTTTTGTCCTTTAAAAACTGTAATTTATGCTACTTACACACACGCATATTCATAGCACTATAAATAATTTCAAAAGACAAGGTCTTTTTTTTATTTTTTAGTCACACTTTTGAATTGATATATTTTGCTTTGGCTATATTGATACAATATTAGAAAGCACTCCTTTTTGCAGATATAATCGTGTGAGCTGATTTAAGAGATTATATATTTTTTAATCCGGATTTTTATTGATTCTTTTTTAAATTTTTCTTTTACTCTTTTTTAATTATTCTGTAATTNTTCAAGACCAGCCTGGGCAGTGTAGTGAGAGCCTGTCTCTACTCTATTTTCATATATATATATATATATATATATAAATTACAAGCAAATCGCTAATTCATACGTTCTTTAAACAGGAAAACACCTAATGTACTTCCTGAGTAATGTTCAGTTTTGTGCCATTTTGGCTAAGTCGGGAACAATTTTGAGACTTGGAGACCATTTTGACGACATGATAGCAATTATAAAAATTTAAAAGTTTCAAAGCGATAGAATAGGACCAATATTTGCGGAGTTATACAAGAATCGTCAACAATCATGTCGGAAGTTCAGGAGTTTCGTTGCCAAGATTACATAAAGCCTGCGTCAACTGAGAGTCTGCTTGACTTGAGTTAGATTGCTGACTCGTCTGCAGGAACCAATCAAGACAAATTCAGGCCCACCAAATTCTCCGGGGCCCTTACAAAATATTTTGAAACTATAAACATTCTAAGAAATTTAAAAAATAGGCAATTGAAGATTATTTTTCTGAGATAAAGTTAACGTATCTATAAATTAAAGCAAAATATAAAACCATGAAAATGCAAATAAAAATGGATAAGATGTGCAGGGATATGCAAACACTGAAAACAATGGATTCCAATATTTTAGAATACGTATTTTAGAAAAAAAATTTTTGCACTCACCCAATATTCTAGAACATTAAATCGATTTTTTTAAACCTTAAAAATCTTACTCGATTCGAAAAAAAAGTTTTTCTTTACATAACATCTGAGATAATTGTATTTGATTTTAACTCGTATGTGCTTTGAAACTTTAAACAATGCTTCTGACCACTTTAATTGATTTTAGAAAGTGTTCAGTTAAATATTAAAAATTCTCAAAAGAAAAAAAAAGTTATGTTGCTGCTCTCCGCTCCTTAAAATTTTGAAAATTAGTTTAGCAAACTTAGTCCACTGCTAAAATCTCAACATGGTAGATAACAGCAAATTTGAGTGCAAAAGTGTTCAATTCAGTTGAGTATCCAATTTCAATTCTCGAGATATAGTAAAATATGCAAAAAGTAAAATTATCATTAAGGGGTTCAAACTTCGGACCGCTGTCCTGACCAAACTATTGGAACCATGTTTTCCAGATCCGTATTTTTGGGTTCAGAAATCCGAATCTATTGATAAAAAGATATGTTTGTTCAAAGAAAATACATTTTCATGTCTGATTTCTTAACTTAAAATATTTTCTACACTAATTAGTTAAGTCAGCACATTAGAGGTTACCCCCTCGAACTATTAAGATTGAGTCCAAAACGTGAAGATCCGATTATTAGATCTAAAGTTAATCTGGGTGGTCTGTTTCTTATTTTGCGCATTGTACACTTGCAAACCTATTTTAATCTTTCTTAAAAATATATGCTTGACTTGGCATCGGTTTGGCTTTCGATTTTTCTCTAAATAAATCTTCAGCATAAGCCACAATTTAATATAAGTTCCGACGAAATTTTTTCTCTCCATCGAATGCTTTTCGTTTTTTCAACCATACATTCTGTCATAGAATAAAATTCTTAATAATGTCAAATAAATGTATTTTTTTCCACTCAACTTGCGTTTCGAAGCTACAAACCAAGAGTGTTTTTTTTCTATGAAAAGCTCTCGATTTCGGAAAATAAAATTTACTAAAAAGGACATTTCAAAATTAAGAATTATTTGTTCTCTAGAAAATGATGTTGTCTTAAGAGTCGGTAAATAATGTCATGTTATTGAAACGCAAAAACTGCAACAACAAATAATTTACGTACATTATAAATCACATTATAAAAGTTTTTTTTAAAAAAATTATAAGCATCCGAAAAAAACAATTATAAAGCTCGAGATAATTCTAAAAACTTGTCGATTGTAAGTAACATCTTAAAAGGACACATACAGTCACTCGCCAAATAAGATTCTACGTAAAATCTTAATTATCACGTGATGCTATACAGCTACATTGTTTTTACGCGATTGAAACCGGTTTGCACTTGTTTACGTTCGTGTCTCAATTGGTTAAATTAGACGATATATTATATAAATGTAGAATATTTATAATACCAGGTATTATATTATAATAATTAGATCAAATTATCAGACGCACTGTAGTGTTTTAATAATGACATGTTTTGCGCGAGTTTATATGCCATATTTTTATGTTTAAACATACATATAATGGGTTTTTATTCCGGAGATTTTTTTATATACTTCATATTTGTACTTTTTTTAAGGTATTGCTTTACAGTGTTGGCCAATTGATAATAATAATAATTTGGCCAGAGACTGTATATATACCATGCATAAAAGAAGGGAAAAATAAAAAATTCAAAATAAAAAATAATATTTTTAAAACCACGTTTTTGTAGTGGAGAATAATAATTAAAAAAAAATTTTGAAAAACGAAAAACGTGGGGCGCATGAAATACATAACAATAATGTTATATTAGTGTGTGTATGTGTGCTCTTGAGAATATGTGTATGTATATCTGTAATTGTATCTGAATGTGGATGTGGAATATGTTTGTGTATATGCATATGTATGTGGATGTATAAGTGGCTGCGCATGTGTATGAGTAATAAAATGTGCACATGTATGTGTATATGTAATGTTATGTATTTAATGCGCCCCACGTTTTTGTTTTTCAATTTTTTTTTAATTATTATTCTTCACTACAAAAACGTGGTTTTTAAAAATATATATTTTTATTTAAATTATTTTTCTTAGTCAAGAGTAGTCAAGACTACTACAAGACCACTACTAAAATAGTAGAACTTTCATTTTAAATCAGGGTTACAAAAATCTTTATAGATTTTTTTTTAATAGCGGCAGGCACTGAACTTTCGTTCTTCGCCTTAGAAGATGCCGGAAGTGTTGCTCATTTATCGTTACCCAGTAGGCACCTGTGAACCAAAGTCACGGAGGCGAGCAGCATTACCCACGCCACACTGCCACAAATACCCGTTCATAGGGTGGGCCACATTCATGCATTCACACATCAGAAGACAACACACAGAGAGAGAAGCATCCATGCCCAGAGCGGAATTCGAACCCTCAGCCATTGGCTTCGCAGTCAGGCACGCTAACCACTCGGCCACCTGACCGGCAAAAATTTTTATAGAATAAAAATACCTTTACGACTTTTATTAGTTTTATGCTGATGACAACCAAAAAAATCCGGAAATGAATGAGGAAAAACTGGATCCTACCACGTGATTTTTCAGCCAATAAAAATACTCCGACAATAAAAATCTTAATTAATTCTAATTTGAAATAATGGAATCGACAACAACAAAAAAATCTCGAAAATATTATTTTTTTTAAATTTTAATTTTCTTTTACTTTGTATGTCTTTTTTCTCTTCATTTTCATGCATTGTCATCCAATTCTGAACTATGTGCCAAATTTGAAGTTTGTAGCTAGTCGGGAAGTTAGTTTAAAACTAATTACAAAATTCCACCCGGGCAGACATACACGAAGGCAAGTTTATATAAACGTGGTAAAATAGATAAAATTGAAATACAAAAGTATAAGCACGACAATAAATATTTATGTTTTAAGTCGATATTTTCTATCAGTACAAATTTGACGTGGTGATAATTTTCTGTCAATAGTATTGATTAGTGAAACAACATTCCTTAACTAGTCTTGATCCAAAGTTAAATTGTACACATTGCTTTCAGCAATTCAAATACAAGTTCATTTACATATAAATTGATTCTTTTGTATTTTTTTGCTTTTTTTTAAATAAACTTATTTAATGCGTGTTTATAACTGGAATATTAGACGTACAAACAACCTATTTTATTTTCAAGTCATGAATTAAAATATATATCAATTGTTACATTCATGGATGTTTTAAGGTTTTGATATCTTACTCGGCTGAGAACGGGAATCGTGTTTTTAGATTATAATAACAATGAGATCCTAATTTTTTCCTTATATGGTCATTCTGCCTTTTAAGAACTATTGAGATCCTGTATTCCTGATTAAAGTTGGCCCCCCCCCCCCCTTATCGATCGATGGTCAATCTGGCGAAAAGAAAAGTTAGTAGAAGTCATTTAGGGAAAGTACGTTTTTGTGTTGGATTTCGTAAGGTATTATGTAGTCTCTACCATATTAAAGGTATTATTATTCGAATAATTAAAATAGAGTTCTAGTACTTTAATTATTAAGGTGTTGCAAGTTTTCAAAAAATTCAAAAACCATTAAGGTGCTATAAGATTTTTTATGTTCTGAACACTACTGTAAAACACATAATATTTCCTTTTACTTTTCAGTGAAATAAATGCAGTGTTTGCTTTCACCAGTTTAAGAGCATTATTATTATTTTTTTTCCAAATAAACAAGAAAATCTCACCTTGATAAAGATTTTAAGATCCCCTTATAGATTAAATAAATCATTTCAACTAACTGCACAACTGTCTTACCATGATTTATTTTTTTAAATTATATCCTTTGAATCAAAAGGACGCCAATGTTTACATTCCATGAATATTTATAGAGTCTGTCTTTTTCAGACATGCTTTATATTTTTCGTGTTTACATAAATGGGCGACAGAGTTCGAAAATAGAAAAGAAATTGATACAATATCCTTACGTATTTGCTTTTTGTGTTAGGCTTAATTTATTCATCCTATTAATTATTCTAGAAAAATTCACGGAAGAATTTCTCTTTTAATAATATTTAAAAATTGTTTTGTTCGAAGGCTTACAAAAAGAAATAATTTTATTTATATTCTTAACTTAAATGTAATCCATTTAGGTTCAATAAACTACTTGTATTTAAAGTTTTGAATGTTTGTTTTCTGCTTTATGTCCTTCGCAAAAATAAGGCATGAATAGATTTTGTTATTAGTCTGTATTTTATGGAACATTCACGACTTTGTTTTTTGTTCTCAAAAGTCTTCCGAACATTAAATTGTTTTACATATCTAGAACACGTTTTTTAATTATTCATTTATTAATTTTTTAATTATTATAATTAATAGTAATTTTAAAAAATTATCAATAACTAGTTCAATTAGACAACCAAAAAGTTAAACGAAAACCAACAAAATTATTTATTTCTTGAATGAATCAATTGTTGTAAGATCACACTATTTATTTCTAAACTTCCTCAATACATTTCTTAAAATTCGCATTTCATGTGCATGTTCTTAGTTCGGAGATAGGCTTAAACAGAAAACCACATTTAACACCTAGAAACAAGTTGCTTGTAGCTTTGTTTTTGTAGCGCAAATCACGCCAACGCAACGTAAAGATACGTAGCATCTAAAATAAACGCAAGCATGCGCAGTTGCTACGGTCTTATGCGCAATTAAAACGTTACAATGCGTTAAAATGCTTAACGTTAAAATGCGAAATCTCTCTAATAGCTTTATTAAGCCTAGTTTTTGCTATTGACTTTCTATCATTAAAAAAAAGCACATATACCCTTGATTTTCTCCACTAATATTCTGTCAGAACGTGACTATTTCTTTCTTTTTCTCTTTAAGGCATTAATCTGTATGTTAGACATAAGCATTATTTATTTTATTTTATTTTAATTTTTAAAGCTTTCAACTCTTAGAGTGACAATGCAATAATAACCTTAAAATAAGCTTCTTTTGTTGCGACAAAAATTTCTTTCTATTTATTGATAATAAGCAAGTTTTAAATACGTAAATATAAGTTATTTTATTAAATAGTCATTTGCTATCATAAAAGTGATCTATTATCCAGTTTGCTATCCTAAGAAGTTACCTTGGTCATCGATAATGCTTTAATAACTTTTACTCCTCAAATTTTACTTCTTCTCTTTTTGTCTGACTGCCAAGGGAGTCAGAAATGATACATAGCCTTACATGATGCTTTAAAAAGCCCGAGAGTTTTCTTCTATTCACGAAATAACTGTCTTCGCGTCATGGTTTTTACGCATCGAAAGCAAGTATGCCTTGGAGGTATATGTTTTCCCTAAGATGATGCCTCGCCCACATACACCCTCCTAAACTTCTCTTAAACTACCTTTTTTTTCGAAAGTTGAGCTGTATTAACTCAAACTTTACTTAAACCAATAAAAATCTGTTACTGCAAAATGTTTTCCTGACTTTTCCCCAATTATCTTGCCTTTTTTTTTGTCCCGATGAATTTTTAACGATGTTCACCAGGTGGTATGGTTTACTTTATTAATTTATTTTTCCGAACATCAATATGAAAGGACTTTTTTTTGTGGAGCAATGTAATCGTACACCCATTATCGACACTGGATTTTTCTTTTTATGCATTAACAATTTCAAACATCATATCTCGTAATTTATTTTAAATTATTTCACAATCCTCTGCTCTCTTTTTTCCTGATGTATGGAAAATATCTGATGATGTCGAATGGAAAATTGTTTGATGGATTTAATTTTTAGAATATATGCTTACTTAGGAATAAGCCTTCTTGATAATTTTGATAAAAAGTGGATCCTAAATTATAATATTCGGTACAAGATTCATCTATATCGTGCAATTAAGAAATCATTGAAGATTAACATTCTATATTTGGTGCGAGATAATAGCATTCATTAATTTTAATAATCAAAACTTCTGAATAAATTTTAAAAGGAAAATTTTGCCTTTATTACGTTGCGTTTTTACGCATTTATATTATCGTATATTACGTAGTTATATTATCTTATAAATTAGATAAGTTTTTTTTTTAAAGTAGAGTAGCAATACACGCACAAGAGAACCTCTATTCGTATGAAAAAAAGGAGTATTAATTTGTAATGAAAAAAATTGAAAACAAAACTTACTTTTGATTCACCAAATAAAAAAAAAATTTAATTTTAAAACAACGTACGAAGTCCAAATTAATTTAAACTAGCTGACGTAAGTGATGAAAAAAATAAGCATTAATGAACCAGTACTGAACAACACTACAAAATTGTGTACAAACCTTTCAGGCAAGTGCTGACGCAAATAAATTAACAAAAATAATACCAACGGTTTATTTATTTATTTATTATTATTTGTTGCCCTTCTTGGTTGCGTTAATAGACTAAGCAAAACACTTGCCTACTCATTCATCCTATCAAAATAAAGATTTACTGTATTCGGTATCATCTGGTATAATGTTGTATATTTAAAATTTGCCACAATAAAGCTACTTTCTCATGTATTTATATCTTCGAGGGACCATAAGTACCTTTTACCTCACTCTCTATCATAAAAAAGGGCTGTTTTGATACAGCTGTAACGGACAGCAAATTCGCACATAAAATACTTTGTACCTGTGTAAAAGTATATTTGTTGTTGTTGTAGTTCACTTACGTCACACTAGAGTTGCACAATGGGCTATTTGCGAAGGTCTGGGAAACAATTCTGAGGATGATCCGAAGACATGCCATTGCAAGTTTGATTCTCTGCAGAGGGAATTGCACCCCCGCTTCGGTAGCCCGACGACCTGCACGCGAAGTCGAGAACTTTACGGTAGAACAGTTTAACGAGGAATAATACCGCACATCCTTGGTCCCTACGCAGACTAATCCAAGTGGTCACCCACCCGCACACTAACCGCAGCCAGTGATGCTTGACTTCGGTGATCTGCTGGGAACCGTGTCTTAACGATCAGTCCACTACGGGACAAAAGTATATTTGGGTCATTCTCACAAAAAGGTGATTTTTTAAGTCCCTGAGTAATAAATATTAGGAAATACAGCAGATTTCTTAATATTTTTCCTCATAATTTTTCATAAAGTTCTAACTAACAAATCATATGCATTTCTGCTAAATGTATTTAATATTTCATTCTTATTTTTTAATAAACATAACTTCAAAATCCCCTCCGTGGACGTCCCTATGTCTGTGACACAAAATAATTTTTAATGGCTGTTAAACAATTTAAATGTTATTTTAATGATTTTTGTGGTTTTACCTAGTTAAATAGAAAAAAAAAAGGTAAGAAACTTTAAAGTCTGTATCAGAAAAAGATTTAACAGAAAAATCGTGATTCAATGTACTTAAATTTCTAGAAATTGATAGAGCAAGCCGTTTGTGCCCAGGGAAAAAAGAAACAATAACAAAAAGGAAAGAGAAAAAACAAAAACGTTATTTGGATGACAGTATGTTTAACTTGCATAAAATGTTCATAAAAGAGTATCCTCAACACTAACTTTCATATGGAGTCTGAATTTTTATTTCAATAGTCTTTACATTTTAATTTATTAATATTTAGTAAGAGTTACTTAAAAAATTGTACACCTAGGTTAAAAATGGATGTTTCTTTTCATAGCAGCATAATTAATCGGTAGCTCTATCTCTAATAATGAGGTATAATCCGGAAAGGTATAATCCGGCTCTGATGTTAAGTAAAAGACATAGACGAAAAATAATTATCTATCAATAAATTCGATGGGCGATATGGCTCCGTATTTAATCAACTTCACGTTAATGAACATTCTGACGCCGTATTAGTTAAACTTTAACTCGCCATTTTACTTATAAACAATCAGCTGGAGTTGACCACATGGGTCACATGTGTGGTTATTGTGATCTTCTTCCTGAAGTGCAAGTATCCAATTCAGTTCAAAACTTTTTTTTTAAATTCCAAGTACCGTTGACTACGTAACACGTAATAAAAGCAAAATTATAAACAGAATGAACACGTGATTTCAGATAACATTCGAAATACACATTTGGTGACGCGTATGCTACCACGATCACATGATTTGATGACGCGTATGCGAATAAAAAAATAATTAAGCACTACAAGAACGCACAATAAACACTTTTTTTTTATTAGAATTATAAACTAGCAAACATCATCGATGTTATCTTTAAAATATGTGACAAAACTAGATCATTTTTATCTTAATTTAAAGCAGTGGCTTCCGTTAAACCAATAAAAAAATTACCATTTTTGAAATGTCTCTGAATAAAAAAAATCGAAAATCGGGTTTCATAATTTTGTTTACAGTTGCACTTATTTATGTTTCATATTCATATTGCATTGTTTGAGCTTATGGTTTACCCACAGTCCGAAGTATAATACACAGGCACGCAAATTCTTTATTTTATTATACGATGTGCTGTTTTAAGTAAGGGCCGTTTGAAAACGAATTTAGAATACCCTCATCATAATAACTTGCTGCCTACTCCGATAACCAAGAGGTCACGACCCTTTTGCTGGTCCGTCATCATATACAGGTTGTCGCCAAATTGATTATTGAAACATCGGAAAAGATGAAAATCACGTAGTGCAAGGGCTGGGATGTATTAAGGGGTGGTTCAAAACTTCCGAAACAAAAGAGTCCAATAAAGCTCAGGACTGAGCTGTGGCGAGAATCATTGTCATGGTGTAGAAAAACTTCCTGTCAGCATGCCAGTACATGCATACCAATGTCATGTAAAAATACATTCTTCAAAATGGTGTAAAAAATTGTATATCTTGCAATTAAAATTTTTTTCGATTATTATAAAATAAACTAATAAAAAAATAGTAAATACGCACTAAAAGTTATATTTTACATAGAGCTATCTTTGGCTAAATTAAATATGTAACTCTGTACACTATTTTTTTTTATTTTGCTTAAAATGCTTTCAAGATATAGCGAAATTCCTAAAAGGTAAAATTAACATTAAGAGGTCCAAACTTTGGACCGCTCCCCTGAGCAAACTATTCGGACCACATTTCTCAGATGGCTGCTGCTTCCTACATTTTGGGGGTCAGAAATACGAATCCATCAAAAAAGAGGTATGTTTAAGCTTGATTTCATAACTTAAAATATCGTCTGGACTAATTAATTGTCAAATTTGAGGTCACTCATTCAAGCTATTCAGATTGAGTCTTAGAACGTGAAGATCCAATCATTATATCAAAAGCTATTCATGGTGGCACGTTTATTTTTTGCGCATTGTTCATGCGCATTGTTAAAAAAAAAACGATGTCGAAAATTCTACGAGTTTCTGCCGCTGAAAACACTCCTGATAACCTGAAAGCCTGATAGTCAAAGAAAACAGTGAAAATGTGAAGAACTACTATCAGGAAAGAAACATCTCCTAGTTTCATCAGGCAATCAAACCAGTTTCGAAGTTTTTCATCATGCCTTTCTCATATAGAATTTTACAGATTTCGATAAAATTTTTGTTTCTGCCATGCTTAAATATTAATTTGTAATACGCTAACGAAATGTGCTGTAAAATATTTTTCTCGATTTTTAATTTCTTTTACGGGAACTTTTGAAGAAACAGCATCCCAACCGAGAAACCAAAATAAAAAAATAATCAACGAAAAAATTGCGATCCCCATGTTACGATCATTGGTCAAATGCTTTTTCTTTCTGGACTGACTCCGTTAACCGCCACAACATTTCAAATCATGGGTTGCAAAAACTGTCTCAATTGATGTTTGCCGTCTGATTGGTTTTCGCCTATGTTACGTGTTTCAAGACGTCACACAATACCTTTTCCCTCTTCATCATTCATATTTATATTAAAATCACCGTCAAGCCATTAATTATACGTTAATAATAAAAATAATATAAAAATACTTAAAATTATTATGATGTAAATACATTAAAAATGCTTGCTAGTGAAAATAAAAATAAAAACATTAGCGGTCGCCATAACAACGCATGCCATGATGACGCATGCGCACTGTTTACTATTACTCTTGAATACAGTTGAAAAATGTGTGGACGCCATCAATTCAAAACCAAGACCCATTTGCCAAAGGGTAATAATCGAAAAAGACGCGCACATATTTTAAGTACAAAAATGTGAACATTACTTGCTAATAATTGTTAGCTTCCTTTTTACGTAGTTATCATCCAATGGAATATATTTGAAAATCTAATTTAGTTGCGTTTTCAAATCATAGAATAATTGAACAAATTAAAGTTGCGGTTAATTGCAGTACAAGCATATATATACTGAGAGTATTTATTCTCAATAAAATGGGAATGCATATCATAAAAGAGCAATCAATATAAGGAGCAATCCAAATGGAAATGTCAATTACTCTTCCGAACAACAACAAAAGGAACAAATATTGTTTTTCTTACGTAGAAGATGAAAGGAATGAAATTCTGTCCTCCGAGGTTTATTGGCTAAAGACAATCCCTTATTTAATGTCATTATTGGATTATGATGAAGATACAACATTTTAATTAATAGTCTTATATTAATAGCTTGAAATTTGATTTAATTTCACATGCTGCATTTATTTCTGTTATGTATATATACTAAGGGGTTCAGCCCACTGTTCCCTGACACTCATCAACCCCGATGATTGCTTCGCAATAATTACTGTTTCTCGGCATAAAAATGTTGAAATTATTTAACTAAAAATATATGTACTAAAAAAAATACTCGTCCCTCTCCCCTTCCCACGTCAAAACATTTCCCTTATTTAATAATTTCGTTTTATGTTTTATTCTGTTCTTTCTTTATATTTTATTTTCTATTTTTACGTGATATTTTTACTTAATGCGTTCTATTTTATTTGTTCTAAATTTTTTGTCATTTTTTTAGTGCTCCTCACACTATTGTACTGATATATTTTGCTTTGGCCAAATTGATGTAATATTAGAAAGCACTCCATTTTGCGAATATAATCGTGTGAGCTGATGAAAAGATTATATCTTTTATTTTCCGGATTTTTATTAATGTTTTTTTTTTTAAATTCCTTTTTTCGGATTTTTTTTCCGGATTCATATTATTTTTATTATTATTTTTCTTTTTTTTTTCATTGTTCTGTAATTTTTTCTATGCTTTCTCTGCATTTTGAACTTATATATTGAACCAGATAGCACTGAGAACCATGTTAATATATATATATAGTAGTGTAATTTATTAAGAATCCAAAAAGACATTTTTTTTACTATTTATAACATTTCGTTTGAATACATATATTGTCATTGAATTTCGAATGATCCAATTGTTAAATCACGAAGAAAATTTCTCTTAAAATTGATGAAAGCATTTAAACAACTAATTCAGCTAAGATCAGATGCATCTTAAATTTAAGTCATACTTGTTTGTACTTTTTACGATTTAAAACATTTGTTCTATTCTGAACTGGATGCATTTTGAAACGAAACTTGATTGCAAACGTCTAACAGCCCAAATTCAAGTCGTCTCTCCTCAGAGTGAACCCCGCGTCAGATCCCATTTTTATTCTTTTTGTCCTAGCTCCATTCTAGCTTATAGCATCAGTTAATTTCATATATCATAAATTACAACTGCTTTTGTTTAAGTTGCATGAATTACAGCGGATTTCAGCATCTGTGCTACTGAATTCGGTAATTTTGAACCTAATCCTTTAGGCAAGGTAATTCTTGAATCAAGCATGAGGATGATATCGTCTTTATATAGGAGTTTTGTTTTGATAAAACTATAAAGTATTTGCTTTTAACGAAGAGTAAAATCACGGAAACATCTTCCGTTTAAACCTTTTTACTTCCAGCCATTCCAGAATGGCCCCGATGCCGTTTTCATAAAAAAAAAAGAACAAAAAAATTTAGCTATCAGAACAGTGTATTTTTAAATTCAAACTTGATTTTTAGAGTTAAGAATTAAGTCACAATAGAAATACCTTGGAATTGTTTTCTGTAACAAGCGTATGCATCGATTAATGCAAATCCTAATTTAACTAACAAATATTTTTTCTTTCAAATAATTAGAATTAATAAATTATAAAACCAGCTATCTAAAAACATTGAAAATATTCAACCACTTAATGCACTCAAATTCTTCAATGAATTATCTTTGAATGGTTAAAGATATTGAGCCCTTGTTGTAGTTTATCAACATTTAGTTTATCAACATCCAATAAGGACCACCAAATCTCAATATCATGCCCAAAATTAAGTGAGAGCTCTGGTGGCTCAGGGGATAGAGTGTTCGCCTTCCAATTGAGGTGATCCGGGTTCGAATCCCAGCGATGGCTGGTCGATACGAATTCCGCACACTGCTCGCACCGAGCACAGTGCTAACGTAAAATATCCTCAGTGGTAAACACATCATGCGCTGGAATCCTTGCAGTTAAGCTAACCGTAGGAGGTTTTCGTGGTTTTCCTCTCCATGTAACGCAAATGCGGGTTAGTTTCATCAAAAAGTAATTCTAATCCAGGAGTTCCCTTGTCTTCTGCATTGGGTTCAAAATTACGGAGGTGAATATTAGTAGTCGTAAACCCAAAAAACTTAGAGTCGGCTGTTTAACGACGGTTATAAAAAAATCTCTTCTTTCGTTCTCACATATTCTTCCTTTTTTTTAATCTAATGACTCTCACGTTTATTAATAAAGCTAGACAACTCTTGTCATATGCTAAAGATCGAGATATTTGGACAATTTATAATTTTTTATTTATTTTTTATTCAATAACAGTTTCTTTAATGGAAAAAAAAATACGCACGGTNATCAACGGCCAACTCTGGTTCTCACATATTCTTCCTTTTTTTTATCTAATGACTCTCACGTTTATTAATAAAGCTAGACAACTCTTGTCATATGCTAAAGATCCAGATATTTGGACAATTTATAACTTTTTTTTAATTTTTATTCAATAACAGTTTCTTTAATGGAAAAAAAAATTACGCACGGTTCACCATGACTCTAGAAGCTCTCCAAACCATCGTATTTGTTGAAGTTTAGTGTCTAAATCTTGCCAATAGTATTTGCCATGAAGGATGAACTTCTTTTGGTCAGAAAAAATAATTAATTTACATTTATCATTCCATTGCACAATATTTCGCATCCATTTCACTTATTGGCTTTGGTTCTATCTTCATTTTCATAAATTATGTCTCCAAACTGTGACACGTTTTATTTTCATTCGAAAATCTCGAAAATTATAAAGTGACGTATAAAGTAGAAGAATTTGATGCTTCTTTCAGACGATCAAAATCTTTCATCTATCTTTTTCAGAGTATAACGTTGAGAATGGCCGAGACTCATCGCGCAGACTTATTCTATCATTCAGGCACCCCTTTGTCATCTTTAAATAAGCGGTGAATAACACATTCTCTGGCTCAAACCACTGTAATCCGTTGCAAGTTAAGAAAAGACCATTGTTGTATAGTGATTAGGGTAACCATCCGCTACAAAGATAATTCCGTTTCATTTAGTTATCAAATTACATAAATATGCTTTCAAAACAATCGAAAAGCCTTTAAAAGTTAAACTCGTCGGATGGAAATTGAATTCGATCATCTTTTACGTCAAATAATTATTCAAAAAGAAGATTATAGTTTCGTAGTCGTACCCGAATCCTATACTTGGAGACATATTTCGATGAACAAAAAGAATATTCCTCCTTGAAAAAGAAACAACTATATGACGTTGGAAGAGCATTACGTTTGATTGGACCAATAAAAATGGCTTGAGTAAAAATGCGACATAAAGAATTTTTTTTTTAAACTTTTGCTTCGCTGCAAAAGAAAATCGTCTGCAAGAAAACAATATTTATTATTCTTTCATCAGTTTCTTTAAATGTGAACGAAAAGACGACAATAGTTAACAAAACAATAGTTTTTGTTCAATAAGTTTTATTTTCCTCATTTCACACGGTTTAAGAAAGCAAGCAAAAAGATAACAGTGTCTTGTTGTTTCGGCGGCATTGATATACATTCGAGTTGGGAGCTTAGCATCCATTTGTCGAACATTTAGTGGCTCTCTGCAAACGGAGAATGTTTTTTTTCTTTTTTAAACTTGTTGCAGAGTATAGCTTTTTAATAAGGTTCTTGATAGAGCTTTGGTGGCTGAAGGGATAGAGCGCTCTCCTTCCAATGAGGTGAACCGGGTTCGAATCCCAGCTGGTCGATGCGAATTCCGCACTTATTTCGCACCGACCACAGAGCTGACGTGAAATATCCTGAGTGGTAGACCGATCATGGGTTAGAGTCCCCTTGCCGTCAGGCTGCCCGTGGGAGGTTTTCGTGGTTTCCCTCTTCATGTAACGCAAAGGCGGGTTAGTTCCATCATAAAGTTTTCAAGGAAGGCGAATTTCACACTGTATTTGATCCAGGAACTTCCTTGTCTTCTGGATTGGGTTCAAAATTACAAGGTTACGGAGTGGAACATTAGTAGTTGTAAACCAAAAATTGAGTCGGCTGTTCAACGATGGTTATAATACAAAAAAAATAATANAAAAAAAAAAAAAAAAAAAAAAAAAAAAAAAAAAAATAATAATAATAAAACAGAAAATTTTTAAAGAATGAGTATTCATATTTTTTGCTGTAACGGTTTGTAAGTTTCCAAGTTATGAAAGTTAAATCGGCTTAGCTTAAACATCCTTTATATTAACATAAATCTATAATTAATAATTCAGTTTAAGTTAATGTTTTTGAACTACTAAATATTCTTGGTCCTGAAAATGCTCTTAATGGTCTTACAATATTTCGCTTAATTTTTTTAAAATTTTTTACAGTGCTGATTTTGTTTCTAAAATGCTAAAAATTTAAATAAATTTTTTCCATTTATTTTAAAATTTCATCAAAAACTTATTTTTTGTTAAGAAGGATAAATTTTTTTTTATCTGAGATTGTTTAAGGAAAAATATGAAGTAGGCAAAAATAGTTTGGAAACTGCTGTCGACTATTGTTTACAGTACAAGAATATTTTTAAAAAAAGTTCGATCGATAACAATGTATGCAAATATATTGTATTTTTTACCCCATAAGCAACACGAAAATTCCCAAATTGTAAACAAGGAAAGAATCTGTTTCTTTCCCTTCTTCACAATTTTTATTACTTAAAAGAAAGTAACACAATCTTGTTTTTTTTTTCTTTTCTTTTTTTTTCTTGTTTTTTTTTTAAAAAGCAAGCAAGCATACAAATTTTTATTTGAGTTCTGAGTAAAATGAGTAAAAAAGAAAAATGAATTTCGTAGCGAAAAATTTTTCTTGCTCCCCCCTTTTTTCTGGAGTTGTTTACTTTGCTTATCTTGAAAAGTCAAAAATGAAATTTTTTTTGTTACTATTTTCCTAAACTTAAAAAAAAAATCTATTTAGATTCGGAAAATAAAACTGACTTAAGGGATCTGCATATTTTGTACTTTTGTTAGTAATGCCAACTCAACTCTAAGCAAAACACTTGATTTTTCTTGGCGGAAATGTACCTGAAGTATCCCTAAACTTGTTCTAATAAAAATTAAAAATGCTGAATTTAAAGAACACTGTAAAGAACGAAAAGTGAACATTCCTTTTATTCTGTTACTTGATTACAGGCTTAACGGTGAAAAGGTTTCATTACATTTTTTTAAGCATCATTGTACAAACTTCAACTTCAAGTTTTATGTATAGTTTTAAATAATGTTAGACTGATTTCTTATATTAATATTCTCAGAATGCGTTGAGATTGTAGCCAAAGTTTCATAGTGCTGTGCATTTATTCAGTAAATTCTGCTACTGGGATCATCTGTGTTGAATATAAAAAATCTGCATTAAAAAAAAATAACCTGCTGCCATGCTGAAGGGGTACTGTTACAGTTTTGTATGAATTATTCAAAAACCATCTCCCTACTGCCAGCAGTGTTCAAATTGTTTTTTTTTTAGAGTTGAGTAACAAATTGTTCTATAAAAAATAGTTTGAAAATTGTATTTATTTATATTCGTTTCCTGTATTTTATGGAACATCCATAACTTTATTTTTTGCTTTCAGAAGCCTTCCATGCATTAAATTGTTTTACATATTTAGAACACTTTGCAAAAGAATCCCTCTATCAATTTGTCGGTATCGAACAATTAAGAAATCACTTAAGAGTGACAAGCTAAAAATATTGGATGCGAGATTATGATATTCATTCCTGTAGTAATTATGATCGAAGAGGTATAAAAATTCAGGTTTGCATAAGTAACACAACGAGATCAATTTAAAAAAAGCAGACGACATTTTTGGAACTGTTAGTTTTAAAGTCGATTTTTTCAGACGGAGATTTTTGTGCAAACTTCAACTTATAAAAAATAGTTTGAAAATTGTATTTATTCATATTCGCTTCCTTTATTACAGGGATATTTCTTCCTTTATTACAGGGATCAAGAATCATGAAAGCTCTTCTTCGTGCCAAATGAAATGTGCTTGATACAATAATAACAAGCTTAAGATAGATAGGATCACTATTTAGTCATATCATTATTAATTATCATTATTAATGCATCTTAACGTCATCTTAATTCAGATGTATTGTAACTGCACTATTGATTAGAAACACACTTGGAATAATACTCATTGTGACAAGGGTATCTAATATTTATAGATACAATATGTTATCGAAATTCTATATTAGTATAAAAGAACTTGTATCATTTTGTACTAAAACGAATCAAGAAAAGTTATAATTTCATTATAGTTGTTCAAAAAGCTAAAATAATTTTTAAATATTTGTAACGGAAAAAAGCATTAAGTTAATTTAATAAAAAAATTAGATTATGGGGCAGAATTTTTGTTTTGATCTATCGTTACATCATGATTATTTTAAACGTCCGTAATATGATTTAAATAATTTTTTACATTTCACGCCATGTTTATTAAACCCTAATTGATTTTATTTCATAGTTGCTTTCCAAATTCAGAAAATCTATAATCTAAAGCTAGCGAAAAAATTTCCCAACGAAATGATTAAATGACAAAATATTACCATAAATAAGAAGATAAGCTGACAGCGATAGCGTCGTTTTACAATATTTTGTAAATATTTTAAAATATTCCGCTAGAAATTAGTTTCCACTGTAAGCCTACAAAAATCAACAATCTTAAAATTTTGGCGAAGAAAAAAATAATCAAGCTTCTTTAAAATTCTGAAAGCCTTCTCTAATATCAAATATGTGATGAATGACACTTCCTTATTTTTGATCTTTGCTTTTAATTTTCAGAAAAAGTGGAATTTGTTTCTTCTCAGATTCTTCGAGGATGCTTAGATGTAACTTTTTGTTACTTTCATATTGAATATTTATCAGACTTAAGGGGATATAAGTATCGACTATGTCAACCTTCATCCATCAAAAGGTACATCATGATAGAATAAAGTTAACATGTTTTATATACTAGAGAATTGATCTTTAATATTTTTAGTTTTAGTTACTCCATACTCTCTTTCCAGAATTTTATCTATGATAGAATTCGATGAACGAATGCCACTAGTTGATTAATGCTGTTTATTTATTTACTATTTTTTGCTATTGACCGGGAGAATTGTATTTACTTTACTGAATTTTTAAGCGCTATTTTGTGAGCAAATCAACTGTTTAATTATATCCATCCATCGATGTTGACGAGTTCATGTCACGTCCAGGTCACCAATTATCGACTATGTCAACCTTCATCTATAAAAAGGTACCTCGAGATTGAATAAAGTTAAAATGTCTTATATACTAGGGAATTGGTTTTTAATTTCGATGAACGAATACCGCTTGTTGATTAATGCTGTTTATTTATTTACTATTTTCTGTTATTGACTGGGAGAATTGTACAGTCAAACCCAGCTATAGTGAACACGGCTTATAGTGAACTCCCGGATATAGTGANAACTGCGTCATCATTGTTTAATGTCCATTGTTCCCGCAACTTTGGATCAACGGGGGCTTCTTCGGTTAGCATATTAGCAATTTTCTTAAGTGTCAGCAAAGCCTTGACTTTAATACTCCACTGATAAAAGTTCTCACTGTTCAGCAGTGGGATACTCGGCAGATCCCTGTTCATTTCGATTTTGGAATCTAAACGATGTAAATCACGACGAAACTAAGTGAAACTTTTTACTGCGTCATAATTTTCAAAACCACAGCCGTGCTGCCAACTGTAGTCCGTGGATCGAGATTCAGACAGAAAGTAAAGGTTTATTAACAAAAAGCAAACAAACACATACAAATTTAAAAAGAACGCCATCTGGCGGTATAAAAAGAAAAAGACTTCGTAGCTATCCTTCCCAGGGAATGACAACAGAATAAAGTTAAAATGTCTTATATACTAGGAAATTGGTTTTTAATTTCGATGAACGAATACCACTAGTTGATTAATGCTGTTTATTTATTTACTGTTTTTTTGTTATTGACTGGGAGAATTGTATTTACTTCGTTGGATTTTTAAGCGCTATTTTGTGAGTAAATCAACTGCTTAATGTGGACCATCCATCAATGTTAGTGAGTTCATATCCCGTCCGGGTCACCAATAAGGATATACAATTATCGACTATGTCAACCTTCATCTATCAAGAAGTTCTTCACGATAGAATAAAGTGATCTTATACACTAGGGAATTGGTATTTAATATTTTCAGAGATAGTTACTCCACATTACCCCCACTAGCTGCCAAATGTTGTTTTCTGTTTAAGCTTGATGGAAAAGTTTTTAAACGAATTTTTTAAAAAAAGTTTAAGGATGGAAATTTTCTTATTCGGGAGTAACTTATTGTGACACAAAATGTCTGTCAAATTTTCTAGATCGTCTTACGAATAAGCAGACTTGAGTGACAAATTGGATTAAGAACGGCGTATGACCCTAGCGCCACCGAGAATCAAGGCCTGTAACGTCATCTTCGGAAGTGCTTGGAGTACAGATTTGTATTAAGAGAAAACTATAATAAATGGTTCAAATATTTTATGAGTGAAGTAAAATATCTTTGCTGTAGCTAATAAAATGGCACTTAAATATTTTTAAGTGATAAATTTTTAGTTTACTATTATGGTGAGATATAGGGCCCTGTCGTAAGACAGAATATTGAAATCAAATTTCTTCATTTTAAAGCTATTCAGCACACTATTATACATAAACATACATAGTAACCTATAAGGCCACATTGTGGGCCCCCCGATAAGGCCTATAAATATACTGGTGGACAAAATTAAGAGATGGAAAGCATTTTCGCACATGCAAGATACTCGCACACCGTGCTCCATGTGTTTGACAATGGTTCCGTGAATGCCCAGAGGTACAGGCAGGAGGTCCTAGAGCCCTATGTGCGTCTTTTTAGGGGAGCTGTTGGCCCTGAGTTTATTTTTATGGACGACAATGCGCGGCCATATGGAGCTCTCATGGTTGATGAGTAGTGAAGTGAAATATCCAGTGAAGTGAAATAACAGAAAATTAAGATTTATGCCAATGAAGAATTAAAATGTTTTTCAAATGTTTAAATGCTGTTTAAACAGAAAAATAGTTGAAGACAAATTTCTTTTTCCAAGTCTAAGTTCTTGATGATCCCATCAAAAAATTTTGATGGTTTACATTGGTTTCAGAGCAATTTATGATGGTCCAACATCATTTGATGGTTACCATCATTTAACATTTTTCATTATGCGCTCATGATTTTCGATATGCTCTCTAACTTCCATCATTTCATGATGTAAAATGCTACTTTAATGCTATGATGGCTAACCATCAAGAGAAGTTTGATTTTCATGGACCAACCCTCATTCATGATGGTTCTATCATGGAGTGTTGGTCCTTGAAAATCAATTGATTCAATAAACGTTTTCAGGTTCTTTAAATTTCCATTATGTGAAATTGAGTTCCCGCTAACCTGTTTCAGTGGCTGAAAACATTTTTATTATAGCACATACTTATGCCACACTACAAACAAAAAACATAAAATGAAAATAAAGAAATAATAGTAAATCACATCGTTCAAAAAGCACTCCGCTACTTCCAGAAACGTTCTCATTCTTCTCACATCTTCTCTTTTTCAATTCTTTTGTTTTTCTTTGCTATCTCGTGGCGCCATCTAGCGTTGGCAAACCTTACAGATTCCATGATGGTTTAATGAGAATTTTGTTGTTGTTTTCGTGTCCATGGATCATCAGATCACATCAAAGATCTGAACTATTGCGGGTGCGGGGCACTCGAAAATGTGTTTTGGTGTCATGGACATTTAGTGTCACAATTAGTGACATTTGGTGCCACATTGTAGAAATCCCCAGGTGTCTAATCATGCTACACAAAATCCAATATTTTATTATACGACTATTAATAATAAAAAAATATGTTGACTTTTTTGCTTTAAAAAAAAATTGGTAAGGAAGGAGGTAAAGAAAGTCAAAATAATAGTTTAAAACCGAATGTTTCATTTTTTGGATCTTATTCAAGAGTTCTATTTTTAGATTTCTAGGGATTCATTTAGTTACGTTGTGCCTATCCTCATTCACCTGATATTATGACACTTGCTCAAGATAAAATAAAGTTTGAATTGAAGTTGCGCTTGACATGAATTCGCAGGTGTCTGACAGACAAAGATGTGTGATGGTGACAAAGAACTAAGAAAGCAAAATATGCACTCTTTCTTACTCAGTGTTATTTTTTGTTGTTGAAATTCGAACTATTGAATAAAAATTCTTTCTGATAGCTCTTTCAGCGGACTGTAATACTTTTTTTAGCTATTTGACAATCTTAGAGATAAAATTTAATATCAAAGGGGGTGTTTTCATAGTAGTAATAATGGCATTGATTAGATTCTTACGATTTATATAGTTTTCCCTTTTTATATTCTTATGATTTATTTTGCTTTCCGGATAAATTTGTTGTAAAATGTTAACATTTTGTTAAAAATCAAAGTCCATCAATGGGAAACCATCAAAAATTGTGACTTAGGTAATGTGGTGGTCGGTTAATGTTCAGGAGACTAATCATTAGAATTTACATTATTTTAGTATTTATTAACATAAGAAAATATTAAGTACGAAGAATAGAAATATAAATGAGCACAGCTCGTCATGCTACCGAGACAGTTAGGATTCTTCTGGCGAATGAGTAGTAAGAGTTCAAGTTACTGATCGTAATTGTCACGGTTACGATTAAGTTGACTCGCCGCAGCTATCTATGAGTTTATTATTCTTGGGGGATTAATTTGTTTTATTGAAGTCGTTTCCACTAGCGATTCTTCTCTTTAACTTCATATTAACGGTGTATCACATTAACTATATTCACGATAATAACTAATGCAATGAAATTCTACTTAAAATACCTTAAAACATAAATTTTTTTTTTGACGATTTCATTAAAAGTCTGCTGATTTATTTTATATGTTTTAAAAAAGAAAATTTTATGAACTTTAGTAATATTAATTATTGTGCGAAAAAGTATTGTTTACAAATCTGAATGGAATAAACTTCGTAATTAAAAGCTTGAGTTTAATTGTAAACTAATTAAAAATTCGGCTGCTTTCGTATTAAGGTAAAATCGTTTGACATTATATCAGTTGCAATAACAGTTTCAATCTGGTTTTTCCTTTTCAACAACTTTTATTCTTTTTGCAGATATTATTACTTCGGTAAATTTAGTTCCGTTACTATATTTTTCAGATATAATTATTTCAAAAAAATTTAATTTCAAGTCTCTTTTCCATCAACATTTGCTAATTTTTAAAATGCACTTTTGAATTATCTTTCTCAATTTTTTTTTAATAATAGTCTTTTAAAATTACCTGTTCAGTGCTTTGTTCTATACTCTTTAATCCTCTTTTTTTACTCATACTAAAGAAAAACTTTTAAGTAGAAATTTATTCTGAGAACGACTTTTTAAAATTTTATTTTGCAATTTACTTTTCATCGCTCCTTTATTATTTTCTTCTATGTTTCACCGTTTAAATGAAAATTGAGAAAGAATAGACTTTAAACTTGATAACTTTCAACGAAAAAGCGGATAAGCTCTATAAAATAAAATAAGAAAAGAGCAAAAAAAGGGTTTTCGACTGTGATTTTAACACTAGATTGCCTAGGAAGTCATTTTGACTGCATTTTAATTTCAATTAGAAAAACAAATTATGTATATAATGACACAATTTCTTAGAATTTTGTACAACGTATAATTTTTTTTATTGTTAATATTTACTAATAACTTGTTATATAGCTGTAAATAATATAAAAATATTAAAAATTAATTTTAAACACATTTCTTTACACATTACTTATTCTTTTACAATCCAGTCATTTTGACTGCTTTTGGGCAATATAGGTATATACTAAGTTTCAGTCTTTCTAGCGTTAACAAGTTCTTCTTCTTCTTCTCATTGGCACGACAGCCCAGGATGGGCCTTGGCCTTCTCAACAAGCCTATGCCAAGACATTCTTCCCTTAGCCAAGGTTCTCCAGTTAATTATCTTTAAAATTAACTGGAGAACAAGAATAGTAATAGAAACAAGTTCTATTTTTCGAAAATAGTCAGTCGCCAGGAGCTTTTTTTTACTGACGATTATTTACGATTGCTTCACCTACGTTCTAATATGTACAGCCCCTGGCCAAATTATTAGACGCACTATAAGAATCTATATAAAAGTTTAATTATTAGGTGATACTGTACAGCTTTATTGTTTATACAAGACTGAAACCGGTTTGCACTTGTTTACGTTCGTGTATTAATGGGTTAAATTAGACTATTTATAACATAAATTCGATGATTGGATAAATTAGACAACATATTATATGAATATAGAATATTTATTATATCAGGTTCTATAATAGTATATTACAATAATTAGACCAAATTATTAAACGCACTGTAGTGTTTTAATAATTGCATGTTTTGCACGAGTTTATAGGCTACACTTTTATATTTAAATATGCATGTAAAGGGTTTTTATTCAGGAGATTTTTTATATTTTTCCTATTTGTATTTATTTTTAACGCATTGCATTACAATGTTAACCAATTGATACAAGAACGTAAACAAGTGCAAACCGCGTAAAAACAATAAAGCTGTATAGTATCACCTAATAATTAAAATTTTACAACGACTCTTAAAGTGCGAATAATAATTTGGCCAGGGACTGAACATGTTTTCCGCATCATTTGAAAACTCCTGGTTCACCGGGTTATAGCTGACAAATCTGAATCAGACAATGTTTCTCCATTGCAACACCTCCTAGAGAAGAGAAGGCCTCAACACGGGTTACCGTAAACAAGAAATTTGATCCTTTAGTAGTCCAAACGTAATGGAATCTTTCGTATTTACCACCACTGCGCAGCTTAGTTGCCCGAATGTAGCGACTCCTGTCTTATTTTCATCCACTGCGCAGTTTATGTTCGTTACGTCGGACAACTAAATTGATCTGTGCTGAGGCCTTCTTTCTTATAGGTGTTGGCCATTGTGTTTTGTATCATAATGCATCTCTTAGAAAAGTTTGTAGTGTGTCTACAACTACAAAATTGCTATTCCAATTCTCTAGTATGTTTACTCGATTCTATGTTGGGGTACCTTTTCATAGATGGAGGTTGACATGGTCGATAACCGCACTCTCCAAATTGGTGACCTTCGGACGTGATGAGAACGTGCCTACCTTGACAGAAACTCCCCCTTCGATATGAACACGCCAACCTTGACAGTAACGCCCACTTCGATCTGAACACGCCTACTTTGATGGATGGTCCACATTGAACAGTTGACTTGCTATTTGTGACTGCGACATTATCCACTTCCTCGCGCTGTAGCTACTCAGTCTCAATCACACACAACATCGGCTTGTACACACTCAAGTGTTAATGATAATCAGGAGCTACCACGACTGTGAACTTAATACAGCTCTCACAATCAGCACTCAAAATTACGGTGATCTTGATACATCTCTCCCGGCTTCTCACAAAAGAGCATTGAATCAACTAGTGGTATCCGTCCATTGAATTCTATCACAGATAAAATTCTGGTGGGGGAGTACTGTAGTGTGTCTACCACTACAAAAATATAATTCCAATTCACTAGTACATAACAATAAGCGTAATAAAACGAAAATATTATTATTATTCATTTCAATCAAATACTAAGTTTTGTAACATTTCCTAATTTTAAATAATAATCTATGCACTAAAAGGCAAAATTAATCGAAATATCGTACTAAATCGTCTATTAGCGTACAAATATAAAATCGGCAAACTAATATTAATGCCAAGGAAGCTTCATAAATTTCGGTAATGGATACTAATTAAAAAAATAAATAAATTAAACTATGTACAAGAAAGATAAATTAATGGAGAAAAAGCACTTTTTCATTATGAGGAAATTAAGGTTTTAAATTATATCGTTAACCTGTTAAATATCGCAATAAAAAACGATGGAAATTACGTCTGCATAGAATTGGCAGAGATAAATTGAATCCAAACGAAAACAGCAGATTGTTATAGGTAAGTTGGAAATTAATTAATTTATTGATTTGTTACAAATGTTATATGAAGTTGTTTATTAACTATGCAGAGCAAATATGTTTCGCTTCATTTTTCAATTTGAGGTTTAACAAATTCAATTACTTTAAATATATTCGCATGACAAAAAGAAGGAAAATAGATTACAAATATTATTTTTAACTAAAAGAATTTTTTCGTTAGAAAGCTTTTAAAAGTAGATTTTAATAGCATTTAAATATTATAATGTTTTGTCGCTGGAATTAAATGCAAACTAGCGTAACATATTTAAATGATTTCAAAAGAATAAATAAAAATTTTCGACGTTTTAATAAGAGGATCTAATTCCCATTTCAATTTTTAGTTTCATTTTTATTATTATAAATATTTCATACATTATAGTAAAATTTTATGACATTGCAAAGTAATTTGTTATATTTAATATTCAGAATTTGAATAAGAATTCTCAAAGAAATATTTATTAAGTTTTTAACAAATCAAAACTCATCTATTTTGTTTTTAAATGCTCCCTTTAACTAATCATTGGT
Source organism: Parasteatoda tepidariorum (assembly GCF_043381705.1). Lineage (NCBI taxonomy): Eukaryota > Metazoa > Arthropoda > Arachnida > Araneae > Theridiidae > Parasteatoda > Parasteatoda tepidariorum. The sequence goes on from NC_092211.1 coordinate 9,914,650, forward strand.
TGTTTCATCACGTGTATTACTTTTAAAGTATCTAAAAAAAAATCTAACAATATTTAATCCTTTAAACCTCATAAAAAACTGAGCTCAAAAAATTTTAGAGTTTTAACTTATAGATAAGGTGTTATTTTTCCTGAACGGAATAAAAGCAAAATATATAATTTTAGAAAGAAAAGAAAGGAAATAAAAGAAAAATATTTAAGCTATCTTGAAGAATATGAAAATATTAATTAAAAAGTCGTGTTTAAAAATAAAAACTCACTATTTATAGATTATAAATCGCAGGGAAAAAGAGAGTGGCAGTCACCAAGATGGCGGCATGTCTCTACTTTATCATCAGTCAAATTATTCGACGCTCTGTAATATTCTGTGTAAAATTGTAATTATCACGTGATACTATACAGCTTTATTGTTTTTAAGCTGCTGAAACCGGTTTGCACTTGTTTACGTTCCTATATCAATTGGTTAATATTGTAATGCAATACGTTAAAAATAAATACAAATAGGAAGTATATAAAAAATATCCTGAATAAAAACCCCATTACATGTATGTTTAAATATAAGAGTATTGCTTGTAAATTCGTGCAGATCATGTATGTATTAAAAAATTACAGTGCGTCTCATGATTTGATCGAATTGTTGCATTATACTAATGCAGAGGTCGCCAAAGTGGTCTATATAGACCCCCAAGGGTCTATTTAACAAAAGCAGGGGTCGATCTGAGACAGGGGGGCGAATGGGGGTCGATCCGAATCGGAAGGGTCAATTGTGGGTCGAAAAAAGAAACAGTTCTCAATACGCAAATCACACATACCAAATTAAGTATGTAAAATTTGTGAATTTTTTTCATACTTGACTCAATATCAGTTTCTTTATAAAACATAAATTAATAAACGTATATTTATTGGGGTGAAACAAGTATTTACGTATCACCGCGCAGTGGCACGAACTCAGCGCAGTTTATAAGTCATATGCATATGTGCGCTTGTCCAAATGTCACGTGTGACGAGCATTGACGTTA
>NC_092211.1:9915884-9920651 GCF_043381705.1 Parasteatoda tepidariorum
GAAAAATAATGGCACGAAAATGTTCACGATTCAATTCCATTTTTTGAAAGAGAAGAACTTTTCAATTTACTGTCAACAACACAAATGAAGCTATAATGGTAAATCGTCTGCTGAATTTATGTTTAAAAATATCAAACTTTCGATTAAAATCGTCTGCGGTCGCCTACCAACACTTACTGTTGTCCAGTCCAGAAATATAAATAGCAACCCTCGTACTATACAGCTTTGTTTTTAAGCTGCTGAAACTGGTTTGCATTTGTTGACGCTCCTATATCAATTGGTTAATATTCTAATGCAATACGTTAAAAATAAATACAAATAGGAAGTATATAAAAAATATCCTGAATAAAAACCCCATTACATGTATGTTTAAACATAAGAGTATTGCCTGTAAATTCGTGCAGATCATGTAATTATTAAAAAATTACAGTGCGTCCAATAATTTGATCTGATTGTTAAATTATACTAATGTAATGCTTGATATAATAAATATTCTATATTTATATAAAATATAGGCTAATTTATCCAATCGTCAAATTAACATTATATGTCGTCTAATTTCAGCAATTGATACACAAACGTAAATAAGTGCAAACAGCCTTCAGTCACGTAAAAACAATAAAGCTGTATAGTATCACATGATAATTAAGATTTTACATAGAATCTTATAGTGCTTCTAATGATATGGCCAGGGAATGCAAATAAAATGATAAAATTTTTCGCTGTTTTCATTCTAAGCTTGAACTTTTGGCATGACAGATAAAAAAGTACGTACTAAATTTAAAAACTATTTTTAACTCTTAAAATGACTCAATTACTCGAACTCAACTAATTAAAAAGTAAAGTAAAAGCTTCTGGGAACGATCTAATTACATTCTGAGCGATATTGGAAAGTTAAGTGTTGTGCAAAGCAATGTTCTTTCTTGAAAATTAATACGTCTAGGGTAATTTTCGTTAGATGCGATACTTTAACTTAATGAAGTTTATCCCGCATTTCGAGAAACTTTTCGCTGTTCTTTCAAAATTTTATTTCAGTTTAAGTTTCTAAGAACCCGCACAATATTTCCTTCGTCCTATAAGAAATTTCTAAAAGGCCCTTCCCTTTGGTTTATTGCCTTTGGAAGAGCCGGGTGAGTTTTTATAGTTTGTCACGGTAAGAACTCACCCCGCCAATAAGTCTGAAAATTTTTTGAAGTACCCTTTTTTACCATTCGGTGTTCAAAACTTTTTTTGACAAATATCGCATGTTCGTATATTTTTAAAAATGTAATTTCTCTAACAGTTATTGTTTGGGTGTACATACAGCTAGTATAGTTTGTCTACGGTAAGAACTCCTCCCTCTACAAAGTCTGAAACCGTCTGCTGTCTGGGAAAAAAGAATAACGCATTTCAGGGAGTGTTGCTTCACACTACTCTATGCCTAAAAACCTGTCCTAAGCAATGACCCCACACCCCTACTTGAAATAGTTGTTCCTCGTTACCATAGTCCCCGCCACTGGTCCAGACAAATATCTAAGGGAGTTCTTACTTTAGATAAGCTACAGTTCCTGGTTATATTATTAGACTCACTAAAAGATTATATGTAAAATTACAATTATCAGGTAATACTATTCAGATTTATTGTTTTTAGGTGACTGAAACTGGTTTGCACTTGTTTACGTTAGTGCATCAATTGGTTAAATTAGACGATATATNAAAACTCTTCTCGTTACCATCTATAAACTGATATATAATAAATAAATTATTTAACAAAAAATACGATGCGCATAAGCACATAATATTTTACACTCTGGTTATTTCAGTTTCCGTTTTTAAAAGCGCTATATGTTGAGCCACCTCACCATGTGACATTCTTAGCCGCAATGATAGGTCAATTTTCAAGTGTTGCCATTCGGGGAGTTGTAATGAGGCTTTTTTTTTATCGCCGTGTAAGAGAAATATATATATAGATACAATAATAGTTATACCAAATTATTCGACTCACTGTAGTGTTTTAATAATGATATGTTTTGCACGAGTTTATTGGCAATACTTTTATATTTAAACATACATGTAATGGGTTTTTATTCTGGATATTTTTTATATATGCTTCCTATTTGTATTTGTTTTTAACGTTGCAATGTTAACCAATTGATACGGGAGCTGCAAACCAGTTTCAATACAGCTGTATAGTAGCACCTGATAATTATAATTTTACATAGAATATGTAAATATAGTGCCTCTAATAATATGGCCAGGGGCTGTAATTTAGAAATTAAATGGAAAATAGATTTTCGAAAAGTTTATTCACTGTGTGCGAATTCTTTGACTGTTTCAATATATTTTATTTTTTCATTCTTTCTCATTCGAACAGATAGATATCACTTTTTATTTCAAAGTTCTAAGAAACTTTTGAGTTCTTTGAGAGATCGATGAGGTCTCAGAAAGTTTTATTTTTGTTCATCAAAATTTCTAGGAAGTTAGACATTATCTAGAAATAGTTTTGGTTTAGAGAAGAAGTTCATGAATTTTCCATTCGTTGGAGAAGGTGTTTTTTTGATGTATTTTTAACTGTCCATATTTTATTAAGGACTGATGTAGGCAAGCAATTATTTATCAAAAATCATACACTGTTTGATAAAGAATCAAATTATAATAAACAAAAATGCTTTATTTTTGAAATTTATCAGGAGCTCCATTAAGGCTACAGTGGACACCCAAAATTGTAAAAATCACTCGAAAAATCGATTTTTTAATTGTCACCATTTTATATTAATTAAATGATATAATAAAGCATACTAATTATTAAAATTATAAGAATTTGTAAACACTTGGCAATATTAGTCTATTTTGCTTTTTTATTACAAAAACTTGTTTTCTGTGAGTGTTTTGTGTAGTGTTTCTCAAAACAAAAATTTTTTGCATCGAACTGGAAATTGAAATAGTGCCATGCGCTGTAATTTTAATGACTATTCCATGAAACTTTTTTGACACACTCTCTTGATCAATAAAAAAAACTTGTAGCGAAAAAATTTAAAAATAGGGTGTCACAATATATTTTATAGTCATTTAATGTTCCATAACTTTCATAAAGAGATGATTTCATGTTGTTTTTTTTGTTGCCAAAACTAGCTTTTTCTACTCTGCAAGGAAATTAGTGAAAAAATGTGTAAATTTTTCTCCAACAATTTGAAGAGAAATGTAAATACAGTTGAAATTAACGAATAATCTTTGAATTTAAGGAAACATTTAGCGCAAGGAGCTTATTTAAACTGCAAAATAAATCAGCAATTTTTTTGAAGAAATTTAAAATTTTCATGTTATAGCATAAATTATGTATAAAATTATATTTTTTCATGTTCTCTATCTAAATATAAACAATCCCTGCAAGTTACAGCAATGTAACATTTTTTTTTAAAGAAAAAGTTATTAAGAGTCCACTGTAACCATGGCAGTATAAATCCATAAAAGATTAATCTCAATTTTTAATATAAATATTCATAATCAAATTATAAATTTGAAAAAATGTCCCGGATAGTATGGCTGCAGGGTTGCAAGAGTATGGCTGCAGCTGCAAGCCCAACGGGACACCTGCGTCCACTCACCAAGAAATCAAAAATAAGAGTAACATGTTTACGTTAGCATAATTTTTACCAAGGAAAGTTTAGTTATCCCATGTATTGGCTATTAATTGATTGAATTGAGTGCCAAGGTTCTTTTTCTTGGCCTTGTTCATTCAAATGTGTTGGTGGTAAGGAAAGTGCGAGAAATAATAAAGAATTTTAATGAATCCAAAACATTACTAACCATATTATGATTATCAAATACTATGCTAATGTGTTCGGCAAGTTGTACAGGGAATCTCTAAAAATAGATTTTATTCTGCACTTAATTCAAGGTTGTGGTAAAAAAAAATTAGATTATATTAATGATTTTTATTTATTGAAAAAGATAATAATTTAGTATTAGATAAAGATCAGATTAGATAATTTCTTAAAAGATGGTAATTTAGTTTTTAAATGTTAGGAAATATGTCATGCGTATTTCAACATGACAATACATATAAAGGAAAAAATAACTCATAAATGGACGAATTAAGTACTGCAGAAAATAAAATGTTGCACCCTTTGATAATGGCTGTTTTTTGTTACTTTGTAAATTTTTTTTGGGATTTAAGATGTATTAAATAGAAGGGAAGTAAAAAGGTGTTTATAATGTTAACCGAAAATAACTTATTAAAAAATGTTTTTCGATAAAAGAATGATCTATATCGCATTAAAACGGAATCCAATTTTAAATTTAAACGAAATGAGAAAGCTTTGCTCATTTTCCGACTCAAATATACATGGCAGTAAAAAAAAAAATGATTTCCGAGAAAAGAAAATTATTTCATGACCATTCACCAACAAATTTAACCAACTAGTTAGCTTCTTAGAATGAATTTGCACAATTTCGATATTTCATACAGATAATCGTCGATAATACTGATTTAAATAAGCAAACGATTTTTCTTCCGATAATGAAATTTTGACCTTCTTGACAAGATTCGCGATCGCAACGCTCGAGTACGCCGTCTAGCGGGAGCCTGTAAATATCGGACATTAACTTAATACAATCACATTTTCTGCCATCAAAGTCATTGACTGAATCAGACGCCATTTTTTAGCAGCAAATAAGAAACAAAATTTCCCTAAGGAAAAGGCCGAAGAACTTGAAAAAAATCTCCAGAATATTAGTAAATCTTTCAGGAACAGAACACGCCAAACATTTGAAGAAAAATTCCTCAAT
>NC_092211.1:9921812-9934475 GCF_043381705.1 Parasteatoda tepidariorum
ATCTTTAGCTGATGAGCAATCCTCAACATCAGATACGGAAACACTTCCCGACTCTCAGATAATTTTTTCTGAATTTCTGTTATTCCGCTTTTTAAACCTGTCTAACCTTCCATTCGAGCACATAAAAGTATTCTCATAAAATCGCTTAGCAAATTCATCGACATTTGTCCAGATACTGGAAGATTGCGACTTCTTCGATTGGTGAACCCGGGAGTAATACTTCAACATCCTTGTGATCTGCTTTTCTCAAAATTTTTCTGCCATCTAAATTTTTTTCATGAGCAGAAATTATTAATTGCCTATTTTTCCATATGTTACAAACTGCAGATTTGGATAGTTTGTATTCCCTGCAAATATCAGCTTGATAGCATCCATTTTCAATTTTTTTGATTATGTCCATTTTATCATCAACGTTTTACGTTTACTGCTCGCCATAGTTAAATTTGAAACATTTGCATGATTTTTTTAACTGAACTAAGAGCAAAAAGTAATTGAAATGAGGGTTTATCAACACATATTAGTGTCCAACCCTTTGACCAATGATGAATAATTACTCATTCCCTGTGACAGAAAATGCATATTGATCCCACTGACACCTTACAGGTGCATCATCTGCCTGGGTTGGAAACATCTGCTTGTTTTGTTTAGGGATGGGTAAGTGAGATAAAAGAAGCAAACAAGGAATGCTTATCGCTTCATTCCCCTCTATAGATGGTTTTAAAAATCGGTATATATACTAATTTTGAAGTAGAAATTTCAAAATTATTATAAAAAAAAATGGAAAAAAAAATCAGCCGAAGACAGAAAAAAGTTCATTATATCCAACTTCATCACTTTTTTGGTTCACTATATCCAGAAAAAATAACATTATGCGTGTATAGCAAGGCACGGGACCGAACATTTCGTTCACTATATCCGAGAGTTCACTATAAACCGTGTTCACTATAGCGGGGTTTGACTGTATAAATAAGCTGAGTCATCGTTGAAAAATAATCCAAATTTAACTGTATTATTGATATAGGGGGCTGCATCATAACAAAAGCAAAATTTGTTTAAAAAAAAAATGCTGGATAGAAAACAAAACAGAAATTTTTAATTTTTAAACAAAAATATAACTTTTTCACATACAGTCTCTGGCCAAATTATTAGACACACTGTAAGATTCCATATAAAATCATAATTATCAGGTGATACACTATACAGCTTTATTGTTTTTACGCGACTGAAACCGGTTTGCACTTGTTTACGTTTGTGTATCAATTGGTTAAATTAGGCGAATTATGATTTAAATTTTACGATTGGATACATTAGACGATATATTGTATAAATATAGAATATTTATAATATCAGGTATCATATTAGTGTATTATAATAATTAGATCAAATTATTAGACGCACTGTAGTGTTTTGATAATTACATCTTTTGCACGAGTTTGTATGCAATACTGTTATATTTAAACATACATGTAATGAGTTTCATCCATGAGATTTTTTACATACTTCCTATTTGTATTTATCTTTAACGTATTGCTTTACAATGTTAACCAATTGATACAGGAGCATAAACAAGTTCAAACCTGTTTCAGCTGCCTGAATACAATAAAGCTGTATAGTATCACCTGACAATTAAGATTTTCAACAAAACGAAAAAACAACAGCATCGCAAAATTTATTGTTCAGTATAAAGTCATCTAATTTCAATTTTCAAATTTTGTTTTCTCATTTGTCTTTCAAAATATAAATTATTTCTAATAATATATAGTAAAAAACACGATATCATATTAGTTAAATTTATTCCGATCGGCCCCCAAAGAAAGTTAGTCAAAAAATACTTTTGAAAATAATACTTTCAGACGTAGCATTGAGCTGAATATTCGGTCAGCCGAATACTCGGCAAGAGGGCCGAATACTGAATTGTGGCCGAATATTTGTTTCATCTCTAATTCTTTAATAATGGACATCATTTTCTCTCCTACGTACCCCAAAAACCAAATAAATAAATAAATAAATAAAATTCCTCACTTCGTCTCCCAGCGTTTCTAATAACATTTATTTAACATATTCTGTTGATGGAATTTCCTTGTTGATTAATTATTTGAAATTATGTTTTGCATAAAATTATCTACGAATCGCTTAAAAATTCTCGCTATATGGCGCAATATGCAAAAAGTAAATCGCTCTTCTGATCAAACTAATGGGACTTCCAGATTATGGGCTATCCCCTATATTTTGAAGGNTTCGTTTAAATAGCTGCTGCTCGCCAGATTTTATTGCATTATAAAGAAAAGTTATTGAAACTAAATACAAATAAATAAACAACAGCAACTAAAACAAATAACAACAACTACTAATTACAATAACTAAATAAACAACAACTAAATTCCATTCGTTTAGCATTGCGTCATATGTTGTTCCTACTAAATCGAAGTAGTTGCGTTTTTTTCATATTATACCCAATTGCGGCCGAATATTTGTTACATCTCTAATTCTTTTATAATGGACATCATTTTCTCCTCTACGTACCCCAAAAACCAAATAAATAATTAAATAAATAAATAAATAAAATTTCTCACTTCGTTTCCCCGTGTTTCTAATAACATTTATTTAACATATTCTGTTGATGGAATTTCCTTGTTGATTAATTATTTGAAATTATGTTTCGCATAAAATTATCTACGAATCGCTTAAAAAATTCTAGCTATATGGCGCAATATGCAAGAAGTAAATCGCTCTTCTGATCAAACTAATGGGACTTCCAGATCCCCTATATTTTTAATATGATGGGCTATATAGATGGGCTATCCCCTATATTTTTAAGGGCTAAGAAATTTTTTTTATATATTCAGAAAACTTCGTTTTAATGTCCGATTTCGTAGTTTAAAATATCGTCTGCAGTAATTAATTATCATATTATTCCTTAAAACAATTAAGATGGAGCTCTGAAATCCAAAAAATCTGATCATTGGATGAAAAGTAATTCAGGGTGTTCAAGTTTTTATTTTGTGTACTGTACATTCTTCAAGCGTTTTAAACAGAGAAACCATCATTCATAAACGGACCGTATAAAATATGGTAGTTTCTAAAAGTGACTATAGAGGGCGAGGATCTTCTCCAATGGTTAAGGTGGAAAAAGTAAAAATATTGATCTTCTGGCATTAGAAGTTTCTTCTGGACGCAGAGAGATGCGTTCCACAGATGGAGAGTTCCCAGTCCTGTTAAGAAGTCTTCTCTCGTAGGGCTGTGTCTGTGTTTCTTAAAGGATTATAAGTGAAAACCAGTAACAAAATAAACTGATATATTTAAACCAAACACAACCTCAGAAAAGTTCTCTTTAGAACACTTAAATATTAATTCTTTGTTTCGGTTTAATTAGTTTTAATATTTAAAACGATTATTTTATCACTTCAAACGATTTCAATGAAAAATATGATTTATAAGCGAAGTGAATTCAATATTTTTAACAAAAAATAAATACTTATTTTGTTAAAAAGTTGAATTTACGACCTGTTTAGTTAAACCTGGCATTCTAGCTTGTGGACATTAAAGCTATTGAAACATAACCGATTATATTAAATAAAACACAGAGAATTTTTTTTTTTTTGCGAACTATAATTCTTTAAATAAACGCAAACGACAATTTAGGCCTTAGTTCATTCTTTGTTATTTTTTTCATGAATATAGCTGTAGACAATGCTTGAAACAAAAAGCCGTGTTTAAATAATAATAAAATCCATCAGAGGCATATAAATGAAATGGAAAGAAACATCTCTAGTTTTAATATAATAACTGATGCGGAAAAACAAGCAGATTATGTTATTCAGAATGAACCAACCAATGAAATGGAGTGCATCAACTATAATAACAGTTTATTAGAAGGTAAGAAATCTTGCATTTCATTTCCATAACATGACATATCGTGTAATGATCTTTTCATTATTTTGTTTTTCCCTTTTCTAATTTTTAATTTATTTTGGTTTAAAAATAAAAGTCTTACAAATATTTTCTACTTCTCTTCTTATAAATCCTTATTATAGTTTTTCAATGTTTTCTTCATATTTTTAATTTGTTTTATTAATTGCTGCTTATACGCCGCAAATAAATTTTTTTATTTTTCTTAGTTTCCTTCGTTATTCTCTCTATTATGTTTTATTCTGTTCTTTCTTTACATTTTATTTTCTGTTTTTGCGTGATATTTTTACTTAATGTGTTCTATTTTATTTGTTGTAAATTTTTTGTAATTTTTTTTTAGTGCTCCTCACACTATTGTATTGATATATTTTGCTTTGGCTATATTGATACAATATTAGAANCAGAAAGGACTAAAAGAGAAAGAAAACGAAGAAAATTAAGAAAAAGAATAAGTTTTATTTATTAATTTCATTTTATGTTTTATTCTGTTCTTTCTTTATGTTTTATTTTCTATTTTTGCATGATATTTTTACTTAATGTGTTCTATTTTATTTGTAGTAAATTTTTTATAATTTTTTTTAGTGCACCTCACACTATTGTACTGATATATTTTGCTTTGGATAAATTGATACAATATTAGAAAGCACTCCTTTTTGCGGATATAATCGTGTGAGCTGATAAAAAGATTATATCTTCCATTTCCGGATTTTTGTTAATGTTTTTTAATGTTCAAAATGCAGAGAAAACATGGAAAAAATTACAGAATAAGGAAAAAAAGGAAAAAAAAAAGAAAAATGATAATAAATATAAAAATAATTAGAAACCGGAAAAAAATCCGAAAAAAAGGAAAAAATTAAAAATCCGGAAAATAAAAGATATAATCTTTTCATCAGCTCACACAATTATATTCGTAAAAGGGAGTGCTTTCTAATATTGTATCAACATAGCTTTGAAAAATGTAGTTTACTTTGAAAAATGGTTTACTTTGTTTCGTCAACTTTCAATGTTTAAGTCTTTGTAAGTCTTTGTTCAAACTAGTAAGTCTTTGTTCAAATAGTTTACTTTGAAAAATGTGTACAAAATTACGCATCAAATATTTATGATACATATATGATCTTCATTTTCGTTATAGGTTATGTTTAAAAAATACATGAATTTTATCGCAGTTTGCAATATATTTGTAATGTGTCGAAGGAAATCACGTAATTCATTATAGTGTGTACAAAATATTCATTTTTATTTATAAATATGAAGAAAAGAAACGAAGAAAGAAAACTCGTTTCTCATTATAGTGCGTCACCGATATTTTTAATTTTATTTCAAATTATTATATTTATGAAACGCAGAGAATTAATATTTATTATTATATATATTTTTGAAAAATATTATAATAATTGCTTAGTTTACGCAGTTAATATATATCTAAACACAAGACTCCAAAACTCTTAAAAATGATGGTAGACAGTAAAAATATTTGCACCTCCCCTGTTTCTGTTTTTTTTATTCTTTTTTGAAATTTTGTGGAATACAACATGCATGAAATCAAATACTTGGAATGCTTAATACTAAAATAAACAAATAAAAATGAAACCCTTATTGAATTATGAACTATATATATTATGCTTATTTCTACTCTACTTGATACATTGGTGACCTGGGGAAGCGATATGAACTCGTCCACATCGAAAGTAACGCCTACTTTGATGAATCGTTCTCATTGAACAGTAGTTGACTTGCTATTTGTCACTGCTTCCTCCTCACGCTGTTGCTTCTCAGTCTCATCTACACAAAACGGGATTTTGCACACACTCGCCTGCTACTAGTAACACAAGAGCGAACCCGCACACAATTGTGAACTTAATACAGCTCTTGCGGTTGACGTCTAAAAATCCCGGCGAACTCATTACAGCTCTCACCACCAAAGCTCGAAATCTGGTGAACCTAATACAGCTCTCCCGGTTTTTCGCAAATACGGCTACTAGTAGTATCCGTTCATCGAATGGTACTAGTTCGATGGACATCGAATGGTACGTTCATCGAAGGCTACTAGTGGTATGTCCCTCACAAAATCTTTGTGGCGTTAACTACCACTAAGATTATTAAGCATCAATTCACTAGTATATATAAGACATGCTAACTCGATTCGATATTGAGGTACCTGTTGACAAATGAAGGTTGGCATAGCCGAAAGCTCATTTTCCACAAACATATTTAAATCGGAACTCAGGAAGACGATTTAAGTAAAACAATCAAATTGCGCAAAAATGGGGGAGACGGAAGGAGAGATACGCGCTATTTTTAATTGTCGAAATTTTATAACAATTAAGAGGGCAGAATGATGTCTGATTTAGAAAGACAACACAGGAAGGTCAACACGCATTAATAATGAAAGACTTAATTGAAATTGTTTATCCATTGTGTCGCTATAGTTTTAGTTTTTTGCACGATTTCGTGAAGTTGTTCTGTACTAATTCATTAAATTTTTTTATTTCACCCCTTAAATACTCTATAAATACCGTTTATATTCTGAAAAAGTGGTTCGTTTTATTTAACTAGGATCAAAAGCAAAACATGAACAATAATATATAAGCCTCCGTCAACTTTATATTTTATTTATTTTTTAAACACATCATTAAAAAAAAAATGACCGAAACACTAACCGAAAAGTACCGAAATACTTTACAGATAAAAAAATAACATTTACTAGCAAACGACAACCAAACATATATTCTGTAACTGCGTGCTTCAAGCTCGAAATTACAAGTCTACGGTGTTACAAGTCTACGTAAACCCGAAATTGAGTCGGTTGTTCAACGACGGTTATGAAATGTTTGAATTGGACAAAACTGGCAACAAAAAAGAATTTTAAACACGTCTGTTTCATGTGATTACCACATTCTGATAACTATCAAAAAGTATTCCTCCGACAGAAATGCATTGTAAATAAAAGGAAAGGAATGAGTTGAGAAAGAGGATTTTATTGATCGGAAATAAACTTGAATGAATACAGGCGACAACAAGTCTTCGAAAATATCTGCCTCGCTGAACTCATTCTTTTACAAAGAAAATATTGGAATGAAGTTTTCTCAAAAACCAGTTTTGTATGTCGATGCTGAAGAACAATTTTTAAAAGTAAAATGAAAGTACCTGAAATGATATGTATATAAACAACGATTTTGAAAAAATGGCAAGAAGAATTAGAGTAAATAGTACACGATGATCTAATTTATTTTGTAACAGCCGTTGAATAACAGACCCAATTTTTGGGTTCACGACTACTAATGTTCAACTCCGTAGCCTTGTAATTTTGAACCCAATCCAGAAGACAAGGTAATTTCAGGATCGAGTTATGGGGGAAATTTGCCTTCGTAGAGGACTTTTTGATGGAACTAAACTGTATTTCGATGGACCTAACCCGTCTTTTACTGAAGATATTTTTAAATTAGCATTGAGGTCGGTGCGAGCCCGGTGTGGAATTCGTATCGACAGGCCATGGGATTCGAGCCCAGTTCACCTCACTGAAAGGTGAACGCTTTATCAAATGAGCAACCACGGCTCAGTACATGATGATAAGTAAGAATTCTGTTGCTCCAAACAATCGGAATTAAAGTCAACATGTTTCGAAGCTTTCAAAAATAGGTGTCCAATCTTAGGGTTCACCAGATGTGTACGAAAATGATTTGAAACAGAAATAAAACGTTCTAGTTTTGTTTTTCTCCTTTGTTTTCCATTTTTAAGTTCGCAATTTCACGTTTTCTATTTCAAATCACTTTTAATTTCCGCACTGGCGAGCCTCCTTGAGAATAGCCTCCTATTTTTGAGAGACTTGTCAACTTTTATTACCGCCTTCATATTTTTTTTTTAAACAAGCGTTTTATATCGTTTCGCTTCAGTTACTCGGGATTATTTATTCTGAAAAATAAATCAATTCACAAGAAGAAGTAAAGCTGTTCTAATAGATTTGAAAAGAAGAAAAAAATAATGGCTTCTTTATTAACGGATAAATAGCTTTTATTTAAGAAGCAATGAATTTATTATTTATGCATCCGATAAAAAACGGGTTGACCGTAAACGGTGATAGGAAAGGAACACTTTTTTGTTTTGTTTGGAAATTACACGAATCTCAAAGGGAAGAATAAAACTTTCCGTGAAGAAAATTCAAGAGACATTTTCCCCTAAAGATAAAAATAACTATTTTAGACTTGTATAAGCATTTCTCAGATATTTAGTTTTTTGCGATTCGCTATTTCGTTCTTTGTTTTGTTAAATCCGTCTTGTGTTGTAAAACAGTATCTTCAAAGATATATTTTAAGCATAATATTTCAAAATTTCTATTCCGATAATTATTATTCATAATTTAATATTATGTGAGAATAAATACTTACATATCAAGAAGAAAAAGACCTTCCATACCCACACTGATGACTTCAGCACCAGCTAATCCTTATCATCAGCATTATGGCGTATTAAAATTGAGTTACATTTCTCTACATAAGTTAGAATGTTAATAAATACGGCTATGTATTCAATTAACGATAAGTTAATTAAAGACAGAGCCGTATTTAATTAACGATACTGTATTTAACGATAACGATTACTGTATTTAATTAACGATAAGTTAATTAAATACGCAGCCGTATCGCACATCGAATGAATTGAAATATTATTCTACTTCTTTTACTAAACTAAAATTTATTATTTGTTTTCGTACTTGTAACCGTGATATATTTTTGTTTTGTGTATCTGGCTAACTTCGATGCATAATTAGTTTGTTTATGTAACGATAAACAAACGATAAGTTAAAGACAGAGCCGTATTTAATTAACGATACTGTATTTAACGATAACGATTACTGTATTTAATTAACGATAAGTTAATTAAATACAGAGCCATATTTAATTAACGATACTGTATTTAACGATAACGATTACTGTATTTAATTAACGATAAGTTAATTAAATACACAGCCGTATCGCACATCGAATGAATTGAAATATTATTCTACTTCTTTTACTAAACTAAAATTTATTATTTGTTTTCGTACTTGTAACCGTGATATATTTTTGTTTTGTGTATCTGGCTAACTTCGATGCATAATTAGTTTGTTTATGTTCCGCATGGCTTCCTACCTGTCGTTGTGTTAATTTAAATATATACATATATATAATGAAAAAGTTGAATTCTTTGAGAAAGAATCTTTGTGAAAGAATTTAGAATGCGTCACTAAAGAAAATTGATACTCGACAGACTTGGCTTACTCGAAATAGGATGGAAAGAACAGTTGCTACCGTAAACAAATGTCACGTTTCAACTACCCAATTAGGATCACTATACCCACACTACGTTACTTGCAAATATATTTTAAATATATTTTAATATATTTTAACTATATAAAAGTTGATATTATTTAGCTAGAAATCAAATATTTAATTATCACTGAAAAATAATTACTTGTAAAAAAAAATATCTCTCCTTTCTTGCATTTTTTATTTCAAAATACAGTCTTTTTTTTATAAGAATTAAAGTTTCTTATTCTGAAAAATATTTAATAAAATTTTGTAAATTAAAATGGTAAAACTTTCAAAAGCTTCTTTCAAACTTTGTAGCGGCGCTGAAAACGTGAATGATATTGTGAAAATATTGCTATACTATGTAAGAACTGTTATCAACGTGTCTTCTTGATTTTTACGGTAAAATTATAACAAATTTAAGACTGAATGAAAGTTTGTTTTGTTTGAACGATTCAAATTTGTGGGCTCTTTTCAAGATTTCCAAGTCTTCACTCCATACGCAAGTTTTTCATGAGAAACCTTCTTCAATAAAATTCAATTTATTCAGTAAAATTTCTGAAAAATACTCTATTATAAGTATTAATTTTTTCATTTTTTGTCTCGATTTTGTATTCTTTTTTTCTTCTGTTTCTGATTAATTTGCTTAAAAAAAATATGAAGATAAAAATGGAAGTTGATATATATTTCAAGCGCTCAAAAATAGGAGCCTATTCTCAAGACTCATTGGACGTGAATGAGGAAAACAATTAGAAGTAATTTGAAACAAAAAACGTATCAGCCAAAAAAAAAATCCAAAATAAAGGTGATAAGAACAAAATAGAAAATGGAAAAAAAAACATGGTGGCCAAAAGTGAATGATTGCCGATTCCCTTGTTAAAGCATTAGTTTCTCACTTCCTCTCCGTAGCGCGTGGAAAAGTATTATGCACTCATTTGCCTCCCTCGGTCACTGTGATTATATTTGATTTGCTTTCACATATTTATTTATTTTTCATTTTCTGTTTCATTCTCGATCTCTGCAATTTTCCTAGTTTCGTTTTCCACTTTCTTTTTTCTTTTTTTTCCATCGGTGAATTTACATTTTTTGTTTGAAATCACTTTTCTTTCCTTCATTTATGTCTCAGGATACCAAAACTTTCTACCATAAAATCCTTTTTTACTGTAAAATTATAAAATTTTATACCGTTATTTTTACGGTGGTATTTGCTGAATTACAAGGATTCGGTAATATTACTGCAAAAATTTACGGTACATAGGTCTATTTGTTTAGTGTCTTTATATACCTTGAGTGTCCGTATCTTTTACCGTAATTTTAACGGAATTTTCTTTCCTCCTCAGTTTCACGAGATCAATCCTTTAAACTACATCATGGTATTAATACAAGACTTTTCTTTCTTGCTTTTTTTAAAATTTTATTTATTTTATAACCGTGGTTGAACAACCGACCCAACTTTTGGTTTACGACTACTAATGTTCAACTCCGTAGCTTTGTAATTTTGATCCGAATCCAGAAGACAAGGGACCCGCTGGATCAAGTATTGGATGAAATTTGACTTCATGGAGAACTTTTTGATGGAATCAACCCGCATTTGCGTTACATGGAGAGGAAAAATACGAAAACCCATGACCCGTCTACCACTGAGAATATCTTACGTCAGCACTGTGGTCAGTGCGAGATGGATGCGGAATTCGTATCGCCCAACCATCGCTGGTATTCGAACCCGGTTCACCTCGTTTGAAGGTGAACTCTCTCTCTTATCTAGTTGTCTCTTATCTAATTATATCTAGTTTTTAAATGTATACTATCCTAAATATGTCAGTTACCTCTCTCTTTCTCTCACTCTCTCTCGTCATTTATCGAAACATTTCACGAAACATTACTACAATTAAAATATAAAATTTTATGACTTGATCTTTTTTTTAAAATTTGGAATAGGGCTAAAAAAAGAAATAAATAAACTAAACTCGTCAAATACTTTGAATGTTGTAATTTTGGTTTTTAACTGCCACTGAGTATGAGTTAGGTTTGTTTTTAATAGTTCTAAACCAACTTTGAGTTAGGGAAAATTAATGTTTATTTTCTGTTCCCCAGAAGTTTACTGTGATTTATTTAGTCATTTGGATAGAAGTAAGAAGTTCCTATAAACCACCAGATTTAAGAGTCCGACAAGCTTTATCCTTGAAAAGAATATTTTCGCCGTTGTTTTAAAAGGTTCATAACTCATTTTTAAAGAAAGCCCCGATAGATGGGCTAAAAATGAAAGGGAAAATTAATATTTTTAGTTCAGACAATTGATTTAGTATTATGCATTTCTAGATGTTTCAAGATGTAGACCACTTTTCTTAATCAAATATAATAAGAACGTAATAAAAGTTTCTTTATTACGTTAAAAAAATGTTTGATAATTTCGTGTTTTGTGACTATCGCAGTTTGATTAACTATGAACAGGAATTTGAGCACGTTGATTTCATTGTCTTTACAATTAAATGGATTCCAGTTAAATTAGGCCGACAGACAATTATCCGTAGCAAATTATGTGTTACATTTTGTCATTTTTACATAAGTTTTTTTTTATTACATTTCGTACTATTTTTATATATTGCTTGTATGTTAGGATTACAAATTTTATTCTTTTCATGATAATTTATCTAACAAAGAGAAAGTTTTGCAAACAGAAAGTTTTTAAAAAAATTTTTAGAAGGTAATTGAAATTTTTCGGGGAGGATAGATGTTTTATGACTATCACATTTTGGTTAAATGGGACATGAACAGGAATTTAAGCATGTTGACTTGATTAAAAAAATTTGAGAAAAGAATTTAAGAAATTAATGAGCAACATTTCTTAAAGTGGATTTAATCAAAATAATCGAAAGACGTAGGGGGAATTTTCATTGGTTAATGACAAAAGTGCTCAAAATTCAAACAAATTTTTTAAAAGTAAAATTTATTCTTTTAATTTTAACCCAGCAGTAAATGCTTTTAAATTACTAAATTCAATCAGAAACAGAAAATTTTAAAAATCATACATATAGTAACATATCTCCATACCATCATGCTATACATCGACGCATATACATGTTACTGCGAATGACCGACTTTCACCGTTCAATGTTGACAATCACATAGTCGTTTTGGTAAATGTCTGAAATATATACTAGATATAATTCAGCGCCACTGTCTGGTATGCATCTGCCTGGTATACCGTACACCGGTGATTTTTTTAAGGTTCAGTGCCTTTGACCGGTATTCCCTACATCAGAGTTTTTTAAGGTCAAGTGCCACTGCCCAGTATGCATTTAACCGGTACTCCGAACACTGATGTTTCTTCGAATCTATCCTCAGCAGATATTAAAATATTGAATAAATATAATAAGATCAACGAATAAATTAATATCAAATCAGATATAACAAATATTTTATTCATTCACCAAAGCGACTAGGTGAATGTTGTCATTCATCGGGG
>NC_092211.1:9935659-9993919 GCF_043381705.1 Parasteatoda tepidariorum
CACGCCCACATGTTGCGCGGACTGTTAGAGACTTCTGTTCAGCACAACGCATGCAACTTCTTCCTTGGCCTGCTTATTCGCCGGATATGTCGCCTATTGAGCACGTGTGGGATATGGTTGGTCGGCGTCTCACTCGTGATCCGCGTCCTGCAGTTTCCAAAGACGAACTTTGGTTGCGCATACAAGCGATATGGAATTCTCTTCCTCAAGCAGATATTCAACATCTGTTTGACTCCATGCCACGTCGTATAGCAGCACTTATTGCAGCGCGTGGTGGCTGCACCAAATACTGATTTCGGACGCTTAATTTGTTTCTTTTGTTTTGAAAATTTCATCATTTATTTGTATCAGTACAAGTGTTTCTGCATTAAATTTTATTTGATTCTGATGATTCTTTCATGGTGTTGCATTTTCTACAAACAGCAGTTTAGAAATACTTTAAATTATTATTATATAAATACATTAAGAATGACTGCTGATGAAAAGAAAAAGAGAAAAAGAATTCTAAAAAAATTATCATACAGCAGCGATCGCCATAGCAACGCATGCAATGACGACGCATGCGCACTGTTTACTATTACTCTTGAACACAGTTGAAAAGTGTGATGGAGTGCGCACGCCATAGAACCCAAAACAGGACCCATTTTGACAATGGGTAAAAGCACAGCGATATTAAGTAATTATAAAAAACTGGCAATTGATATTTTCAGACTGAGTTTTTTGTGTGAAATCGTGCAGTAAGCCCGTTACGGAAGATATAACACATAGTTGCTAAGACAATTGAACTAAAGCCCTCAATTACCGCAAGTAGGAATCACCCGTTTGGTGTAGGACCGATAGGTTGAGTTAGTAGCGCGTCTAGTGATACCAACTATCTCATTGCGAAATTTCCTGAAAGCTCAAATTTGAAGGAAAAAATATACTAAGGCGTTGTACGCGCATGATTAAAGTCATAAAAATCATATTATTAGGGAGTTTCGCACTTTTACTATAGCTTACGTACGCTCTCGTACGTAAGATTGCATTCAACTGCGCATGCTCACCTTTTTTTTTTTTTATGTTACGTATTTTAACGTTGTGTTGGCGCGATTTTCCCTACAAAGACAAAGCTACAAGCACGCTGTTTATCGATGTTAAATGTTGTTTTCTATTTAGGCCTACCTTCGATCTAAAAACATGGAAAATAAATGCGAATTTGAAAAAATATATTGATGAAATTTAGAAATGAATCGTGTGTCATTTCATCAATTGGTTAAGTAAATAAATAAGAAAATTTTTTGGTTCATGTTTAATATTATGGATGCCTAATTCCACTAGTTCCATAAGAAACTAGCTATATTTTCGTTGTTTTAAAATTATAAATGATATTTATATATTAACTACACAATTTAGTTAAAAAAATTAAATAATGAAGTGCAATAATATATTTTTTTAAATATTAATAATAATTATAAAAATAAGCTGAATTTCTTATCGCTAAATTTATCAAAATTTACCTAATTTTTCTGCTCACAGAATCGCGGTTTTACGTTGAGTAAAAGCATCTTGAATCGTATCCCAAAGCTTTAAAACAGATAGTCTCTGTCCATTGTAAATGTTTATTTTGATTTCCACTACTCTAGCGTTTTCAACTTACGGTTTTTTGCAAGATCTCTAATTTTCACTTAAGTGAGATTGATATTTTTTTCCACGGGTGCATGCGCATTACACCAGAACTAACGCATGCGCATAAGCAATTACTTGATATTTCAGGTAAGGGAGCGTACCTACGCTAACGTAAATTTGTGAAATCTCCTTACTAATGTCTTGAAATCACTCTGTATGAAGTGTCAAATATACTCTTTTAATTTAAAAAATTGAAAAAGTGTACTCGATTAAAATAAAAAAAGCTTAATATTTTGGGTTAAGTTTTTTAACCAAAGAAAAATGTATAAAATATTTAACAATATTCGAGTGCCAGTAGTATGAAATTAGGGAACATCTTATACTCAAACCAAAAGTATATTATAAAGTTGAGTAGAATTGAGGTAAGACAGATTTAAAGACAAAACTTTGCATAAATAATTTTAAGAAAGATAATTGATTTTGCTGATGAACTCAATTTATAAAATAGGTGTGTTATTTGTTTTCAGCAGCTGTCGGAGTGTATGTAATTAACTTATCGTTAGTTAAAATTCTAACTTATGAAGAAAAACTTTAATACGCTAACCTAAAACTTTAATACGCTTTAACTTTGATACGCCAATTAACAGATAATGAACAGATGACATTGACGTCATGAATCACAAGTGCGGGTATTATTTATCTTCTTCTCGAAGTGCTAGTAACCAATTATCTTATTTATTTTACTTAGTAATATTAAATTATAAATAACCATTACCGCAATACAAAGTTTGATGTATTACATTTAAAATAGATCTTTGGAGATACTGTTTTACAACACAAAACAGATTTGATAAAACAAATGAAAGTACAAAATAACGAATCGCAAACGCGGAATATCTAGGAACTGCTTTATACAAGTCTAAAATAGTTTATTTTACCTTTAGGGAACAATGTCTCTTTAAATTTCTTCACAGAAAGTTTTATTTTCCTCTTTGAGATTCGTGTAATTTCAAAACAGCGAAAACCTATCACCGCTTACGGCAATCACTTTTTATATCGGATGCATCAATATTAAATTCATAGCTTCTTTACTGAAAGTTATTTAGCCATTAAAGAAGAAGGTTTTTCTTCTTTCAAATCTATTAGAAAAGCTTTACTTCTTCTTGTGAATGAATTTATTTTTATAAAATTAATAATCCCAAGAAACTGATGCTGAAAGATATAAAACCTTTCCTTCAAAAAAAAAAAATATGAAGACGGTAATAAAAGTTGACAAGTCTCTTAATAAGAGCCTATTCCCAAGCCTCGCCAGCGCGGAA
Source organism: Parasteatoda tepidariorum (assembly GCF_043381705.1). Lineage (NCBI taxonomy): Eukaryota > Metazoa > Arthropoda > Arachnida > Araneae > Theridiidae > Parasteatoda > Parasteatoda tepidariorum. The sequence goes on from NC_092211.1 coordinate 9,938,584, forward strand.
ATTAAAAGTGAATTGAAATAGAAAACGTGAAATTGCCAACTTAAAAATGGAAAACAAAGGAGAAAAACAAAACTAGAACTTTTTATTTCTGTTTCAAATCATTTTCCTTTTTCTCATTTACATCTGGTGAACCCTGAGATTGGACACCTATTTTTTGAACGCTTCGAATCGTGTTGACTTTAATTCTGATTATTTGGAGCAAAAGAAATCTTACTTATCATCATGTACTGAGCCACGGTCGCTCATTTGATAGAGCGTTCGCCTTACGGTGAAATGAACCGGGTTCGAATCGCATCGATGGCCTGTCGATGCGAATTTCGCACCCGGCTTGCACCAACCACAGTGATAGCGAAAAATTATAGTCAGTGGTAGATCATGGGTTAAAGTCCCCTTGTCGTCGGCCTAACCGCGGGAGCTTATCGTGGTCTTCCTCTCAATATGACGCAAATGCGGGTTAGTTCCATCGAAAAGTCCTCCACGAATGCAAATTTCCCCTAATACTCGTTCCAGGAGTTCCCTTGTCTTCTGGATTAGGATCAAAACTACAAGGCTACGAAGTTGAACATTAGTAGATATTAACATTTATAAACCCAAAAATTGGTTCGGTTGTTCAACGGTGGTTATAAAACAAAATAAAATCTTCATGTACTATTTATTCTACTTCTTCTTGCGATTCTATTTGAAGTTTATGTTTTTTTTTTGGATATTATTTCAGACACTTTAATTTTACTTTTAAAAATTGTTCTTCAGCATCGATATACAAAACTGGTTTTTGAGAAAAACTTCATTCTAATATTTTCTTTGGAAACGAGCGAGCTCAGTGAGGCAGATATTTTCGAGGACTTGTTGTCGCCTGTATTCATTCGAGATCATTTCCGATCAATAAAATCCTCTTTCTTAACTCATTCCTTTCCTTCTGTTAATAGTTAATAGTGCATTTCTGTCGTAGGCCACTTTTTGTTAGTTATCGGAAAGTGGCAATTACATGAAACAGACATCTTTAAATTCAATTTTGTTGTTAGTTTTGTCCATTTCAAACATTTTATAACCGTCCAATTTTGGGTTTACGACTCTACCGATGTTCAACTCCATAGCCTTGTAATTTCGAACCCAATCGAACCTTGTAACTTCGAATCTTCTTGAAGTGCACGTACCCTGTTACGGAAGAGGTGTTTGGTTATTTAATGATACATAAAAATGTAACAATGATTTGATTTTATATTATAACCGTCGTTGAACAGCCGCTTTTGCTTTTACGTTTACTAATGTTCGACTCCGTAGCCTTGTCGTTTTGAACCCAATCTAGAAGACAAGGGAACTCTTGGATCAAGTATTGGGAGAAATTTGCCTTCGTTTAGAGCTTTTTGATAAAACTCACCTGTATTTGCATTACACGGAGAGGAAAACCACGCCAATCTCCTACTCTTAGTCTGACTGTAAGGGTCCTCTAACCCATGATCCGTCTACCACTGAAAATATTTTACGTCAGCATTGTGGGGAGTTGGAGCTTGGTGCGAATTCGTATGGACCAGCCATTGCTGAGATTCGAACCCGGGCACCTCAATAGAAGGCGAATGCTCTATCCCCTGAGCAACCACGACTCTATTTTAAACATTTGGAATAGTTGTTTTAAAATTTTACACGACAGGCTCAAAAACTAATGTTCAAATTGAAAAACATTCATGATGATAATTTACGCAATGCCGTTATAGTATTTATTATATCCGATTTCATATTAATTTATTCGTTGATATTATTACATTTATTCGATATTTTAAAATCTGCTGAGGATAGATTAGGTAGGTAGGCACTTTATTTACGACGCACTAGAGATGCACAATGGGTTATTGGCAACGGTCTGGGAAACATTCCTGAGGATGATCCGAAGACATGCCATCACAATTTCGATCCTCTGAAGAGAGGATGGCTCACTTACTTCGGTAGCCCGACGCCCTGCGTGCGAAGTCGAGTACTTTACAGCAGTACAGTTTAAAGAGGACCGCAACCCCGCACCTCCAGCCCCTAATCTGGCTGATCAAAGTGCTCACCTATCTGCTTACTGATCGAGGGATGCTTGACTTCGGTGTTCTACTGGGAACCGTGTCTTTAAGAGCAGTCCACAGCGAAACTGGGAGGATAGATTAGGAGAAACACCAGTGCTCAGAATAGCGGGCAAATGCATACCAGGCAGTGGTACTGAGCCATAAAAAACATGAGTATAAGGCATACTGATAAGATGCAGTGGCACTTAACGAGACCTAGTATATGTTTCAGACATTTACCAAAACGACTATGTCATTGTCAACAACCACCTATTTTGGTCATTCACAGTAACATATACTTGTATATTAAGGATATTTTTCTTGAGAATTCATGACGTTGAAGATTTTAAAACATTTTCAATTTAATATTAAAACAAATTAATATTAAAACAAATTAATATTAAAACAAGTTAATATTGAAATTATTTAGATCTTAAATTAGTAATGGGTTCTTAAAGCTTATATAAAACCATTGATTTTTTAGATTCATAACAAAATAGCCCTTCTTTTGTGCTTTGAACAATTTGTACAAGAAAAAATAAGTACTCTCAAAATTTTACCACAAGTCTTAAAAGGTTATAGGATTTTCAGATAATTTCATCTAGAACAACAGCATCCGGGGGAAACAAGCATATAATTAAATAACTATTCAAACAAATTTAATATGAACGTTTTAATGAAGATAGTGGGCAAAATTGGACACCTTAATGCATCAAATATTTTCTTCCAGGTGATAAACTTGCTGAAAGTAATACGAATCAAAAAAAGTTGTTGGTGTTAAATTTTTACCTTCCTTCACGCGATTTGCAAATTAGAGTATTTTGGCGATATTTTATTCGATAGGAAGGTGGCATTAAATCCAGTTAATGTGGTTATAAACATTTTTGATGTCATTTATTTCTTAGGATACCTTGGTTTGTTCAAGTTTTTGAAAAAAAATTATAATTACTACCATTAGGATAAGTACTGTTGGGTTTTTAGTGATATTCGACAAAAATTTAAAAACTTAGCTAAGAACATTTAAGAAGAGAATACTTAAAAATATACTGTAATACAAGAATACTTAACAAAAAAGATTTAAAAACATGTTTCGAAATAAAAAAATGGCATACAACGCTTACAGTTTTCATAAATATGTTAAAATTTCAAAATATGAAGGGTAAAAAAAAGACAATATCGAGTCTATTCTCGATGTTTTTGAAAATGTTCCCTACGCGTAATTTTACGAATGATTACTGAAAGCATTATTTATTATTGAACAAAAGGTTTTGCATTATTATGTTGAGAAAAATTATTACATAATTAAACACGAAGTTTAGCACATTTTAAAATAAACTAGGCAAGATTCCACCCTCAATTCGTAATGAATAAGGCCCGGATTTTGATGACATTTGCATTTTTTTGCATTTTTTGTATTTTTGAACATTTTTTGTCTTTTAGAGCATTTTTTTAGATTTATAGGGCATTTTTCTTTAAATTTTGAGGCGTATTTTGCATTTTAATGCATTTGTTAAAGTTTTTTGTTAATTTTTTCCAATTTTTACTGTTTTTTTATCAATTTTCATTATTACACTGGCTTCCAAACAATGAAGAAAATCTATGGAATATTAACAGGTGAAGCAAAATCTTTTCAAATTGAAGAAGAATTGTAAGTAAGTGAGACCGTCTTTTTCAAGTACGCACCTATAACATCAGTAGACGTTGAAAGAAGCTTCTGCAGGAATGATTGCAGGAGTTTGCAGGAATTTTTGGCCCTTTTTAAGGGCATTTTTTGCACTTTTTAAGGGCATTAGTTGAGATTTTTTAGGTCATCAAAATCCGGGCTCTAGTAATGAAGTAGTAACAACTCGTGTCAAGTTCAAAAATTAAAAGATCTCTTTCAGCGTGTCGAATTTCAATTCTTCAGTCACATTTCACTTTATTTGCATTTTCAATGCCATTGATTGAAAGTGGCCCGCATGGCATTTTTTGCCACAAGTTCAGCAATTAATTATTCTCAAACCAACTATCGAATAACATTTTTTTGCCATCTTGCTTTTAGTACATTTTCTTCGATATTTCTAAGTCTAACTTATATATATATATATATATTCTAAGCATTTATTGAAGAAAAGTGTAAAGAAAAGCTATGTGCAAAATTTACATTGAGCAGAGCTCCTAGACACAAATTCGCTTTACCATATTCTAAAGACAAGTGCGTGTTTTTTTCTCATGCTGCATATAGTTATGATTTTTTCATACCATGCGATCTACAATACCCAGACGTCTTCTTTTTTAGAAATGCCGTCGTATGATGCAACCATAAGACCGGATGAAGATGAATTAAGATCTCAAAACATTTATTAATTTGAATAATTTTCGGTTTCACAAAGGCATTTTACTGCGCAGTAAATAATCTCATTTTATAAATAAAGATTAAATTTCTATTCAATTAAGGATAATATTTACGCGAAGTGCTTGGTTTAATATGTGAAAAGAGATTGTTTAATGTTCTCATCTGTTAGAAAGGCTAGTCTACAGTTAAAATATAATCCTATTAATATTTAGTTCTAAGCTTCTTTAATTCTATTAAACTATAACTTAAGATGTTACATATATATCTATGCCATAACGCAAACAATCTATTCAAATGCTTGATAATAATGCCAGGAGAAAAAGTCCAGATGTACCCAGTTCACACGAATAGAATTTTCAGTTAAAACTTGAAAGATGACGGGTTATCAAAAGGTGGATCTGACAATTTTGGAAAACGAAATTATGTAACATAGCACGCAAACATTTAACCTTAAGGTATTCTGAAAGTTTCTGAAACAATGATTCTGTCAGGCAACAATGTAAATATTAATCTAAAGCGATGGAACGCAAAAATATTCTCAAAACATATCCAAATGACAGTTTAAAACATGTTATTTGCAACGGAATACATAGTTTTGTTTTAAGGTGAAATGTGTATTTAAGACAAATCAACTTTTTTGTTTGTATTATAAATTTGTTATTCAAAACGCTTGTATCTATGTTAATAGTAGAATTACATTAAAAGCAATGAAATAATTATTTCTATAAAATCGTAAATATGATAATTCGAATATGTTTTTTTTTCTTCTATCTCTAGAAGGCGTTTAATTCATTAGTAGCGTTTAATTCATCTTTTTTCTTCGTTTAAAATCGATTATTTCGCAAGCAAAATGTAACTTATAGTAAACATAATTGCGAAAAATCACTTAAAATTGTCATAAATTTCAACCAAATAGAAACTTTGAAGGAAAAAAGTGTTAAGTTCTTAAAGAAATGGCGACAAATATTTTATTCTGTAGTTACATTTCTGTAGCTGTAGAGAAGAAGGTATAGTTTTTCTTACTTCATATTTAACAGTAAAAACCTGTTGACAGCAAATTTCAAATTTTTTTGCTGAGGTAATTACTGAACTTTGACTGATTGGAGAAACAGTGTTGTTGTTGTGTCCAATGCCACTTGCCAATACCCGCAAGCCTGCTTGGTGAAATCAAGCAAATTTTAAGCAGAGGGTGAATTTCTTGTCCTACAGTGGCGCCATCTATAGCCTAGAATATGACTTCAGCCACACACACGCCACAGTCTGTTTCAAAGGGAGGACCCATTCATACATCTACAGATCACAATTTTGACCTGAACCATAATTCAGTAGCCCCAAAGGCATTGATTGTTTATGGGAACATGGAGGAATTTGTAACCTGACAGGTTTAACGTGTCACCATTTACTACACGGGTAGTCTTCGGCAGGCAGGGATCGAATTCAAGACCTCTTGGTCATAGAGCCAACATCCTACCAACCAGGCTATCCCGCTCCTATCAAGAAAGAGTAAACCAAATAACTGGAAATTTAATAAACTCACTACAAAAGAACATCTAAAGACAATAAAATAAAAAAAATTGAGTGAAAAAAATTTTAAGGGTTATTTTAACGAAGTTCTACTTTTCGAACATTGGCGGACTTAACATTTTTGCCCAATTCTGATTGGAACACTTATATAAAAAAAAACACCTTTGATATTAAATTTTATCTCTATCATAATTCAAAACAAACCAGTGCCCTGAAAACCATCAATAAATCAGAGAGATCAGTTTTTAAAATTCACCAAAGACCATTAAGAAAAATTTTATCATATATTGCAGTTTTGAGTGAAACAAATAAACTTGCTTAAAATTAATTTATGAACGACGCTTCGTTGGTTTGTAGGGAGGAAAAAAAAATTGAAGAGGTAAATATTAAACAGCCGTGTCATTATTAATCTCATCACACAAACACTTAAACTGATCCTGGTTGTTGGGGGAAAAAAAAGCCTTTCTTTGCGTCTGTCAGCGCTGAGATTAATATGTTGGCCAGATTTAGACATCCGTTTATTATGTTGGTTGACAGTTTGTTGATGATTTCATCGAAAATAGCTTCTTCTTTTCCATTCAACTGCGTTTTTTCTCTTCCTTTTTTTGTTATTTCCTTCTAAAGTCTTTGAATTGTTATTGAAAAATAGAGAGAGCTGTCCAAGAAATAAAAAATATGGGTTGAAATTTTTTTTTTTAAGGGAAATAGTAGTGTTTTTTTTATAAAGAATTGGTACCCATTTTAAAAATGAGAAATATTTTGTATTTGATAAAGAAATTTTTTTTTTATTCTTGTAAAGTGCATTCTAAATGAACCATTAAGTCATAAAAGATGCATGTATTTTCTCTTACTGTGTTTAATGTTGCGTCAAAGAAAACTTTTTACTATAATATATTTCTCTTACAATTGTCATATTAACGATTGATTTCATTAATTTTCCACTGGGTGTAATGTGGCGGTAAAAACAATACTATTTATATTGCTCTTATTGTTGCCATTATAACAGTTGTAGTATATTATATTGTAGTTTATATATATATATTGTAATGTCACTTATACTATATTATATTGTAACATATAGTCAGTTGTATTATTAAATTTAAAAAAAAAGTATTAAAATGTTTTCCTTCATAGAATCAATATTTTTACAAAATAATTTTTTAAAATAATACAAGAAAAGAAGAAGCGGACGAAACCTCTAAAAAAAAATTAAAAATCCTTAAAAACTAGCTATAGTTTAACGGCAGAAGTAAACCATGCTCGAAATAAATATGTAAGATGTACATAAGGGAAAACTGAAGAAATATGACACTTCATCGTCAGTGGTTCTGTTAAATATAAATTTGAAAAAAAATCTTACTCGTCCATATGGTATTTNTGTCGGGGTACCTTTTCATAGATGAAGGTTGACATGGTCTGTAACTACTCTCCCCACATATATATATATATATATTGTAATGTCGTCACTTATATTATATTACACTGTAACATATAGTCAGTTGTATTATTAAATTTTAAAAAAAAAGTATTAAAATGTTTTCTTTCATAGAAACAAAATTTTTACAAAATAATTTTTAAAAATAAGAAAAGAAAAGAAGAAGCAGCCGAAAGCTCTAAAAGAAATTAAAAATCCTTAAAAACTAGCTATAGTTTAACGGCAGAAGTAAACCATGCTCGAAATAAATATATAAAATGTACATAAGGGAAAACTGAAGAATTATTACACTTCATCGTCAGTGGTTCTGTTAAACATAAATTTGAAACGAAAATCGTATTCGTCCAAATGGTATTTCAATTCCAAGGATTTTATCTTTATCAAATTTTAATAAAAAAAACTTTAATTCGAACTATTAATAATAATTATTAATTTTTCGTGAGTCGAGAATTTAAAATTTTCAAACGTTATATTTAATAACCGTCATTGAACAGCCGACCCAATTTTGGGTCTGCGACTACAAATATTCAACTTCGAAGCCTTGTCTTTTTTAACCCAATCCAGAAGACAAGGAAACTCCTGAATCAAATATTGGGAGAATCTTACCTTCATGGAGGACTTTTTTGATGGAACTAACCCTCATTTGCGTTACATGGAGAGGAAGACCACGAAACCTCCCACGGTTAACCCGATGGCAAGGGGATTCTAACCCATGATCCGTCTACCACAGAGGATATTTTACGTCAGCACTGAGGTTGGTGCGGGCCGGGTGCGGAATTCGTATCAACCAGCCATCGCTGGGATTTGAATCCGGTTCACCTCATTGGAAGGTGAATGCTCTACCACCTAAACCACCACGGCTCTCTCAACCGTTATATGATTATCTTTTAAATGAAAGTATAAATTTTATAAAAAAAATTATGTATTGGTTATTGCTATCATGAAGCCAATTTCGCCAACAAGTAGAAGTGATTCCAAATAGTTTGTTGTCTCTTCATTAAAAAGTTAACTAAGTTTGTTAACTAGTTAACTAAGTTTGTAATGAAGTAGTTGTAGTTAACTACGTTTGTAATAAAGTAGTTGTAGTTAACTACGTTTGTTATAAAGTAGTTGTAGTTAACTATGTTTGTAATAAAGTAGTTGTAGTTAACTACGTTTGCCATAAAGTAGTTGTAGTTAACTACGTTTGTAATAAAGTCGTTGTAGTTAACTACGTTTGTAATAAAGTAATTGTAGTTAACTACGTTTGTAATAAATTAGTTGTAGTTAACTACGTTTGTAATAAAGTCGTTGTAGTTAACTACGTTTGTAATAAAGTAGTTGTAGTTAACTACGTTTGTAATAAAGTAGTTGTAGTTATCTACGCTTGTAATAAAGTAGTTGTAGTTAACTACGTTTGTAATAAAATAGTTTTAGTTAACTACGTTTGTAATAAAATAGTTTTAGTTAACTACGTTTGTAATAAAGTAGCTGTAGTTAACTACGTTTGTAATAAAGTAGTTGTAGTTAACTACGTTTGTAATAAAGTAGTTGTAGTAAACTACGTTTGTAATAAAGTAGTTGTAGTTAACTACGTTTGTAATAAAGTAGTTGTAGTAAACTACGTAAATATTGTAGTTTTCCTGACCACTGCTTATGACGGACTTAATTAATTTTTAATTGTCAATGTAAAACCTATGATTTTTGCAGCTAATAACTACAGTCTTTAAAATGAAATGAGCTAAATTAATTTCTTTTCATAAATCAGTTATAAATTAATTTTAATGTAACATTACTCGGGAAAAAATAGCTCATTAAATGGTTAATGAAACTACAGTTCGGAAGTTTCTGTAATAAACCACGTGATTATAATGAGTGATGGTGTCGGACGGAAATTGCGGGAACCTTCTGCAAAATACAAAAGACTCATTCCGTTGCCGCAATGATGTGAACACACAATATTTTCACAAAACAAAGAGATTATTTTCCAAAATATGCGAGAAGACGCATAAACACTATTTTAGGTAAAATTTCATTAAATCGTGTCGGTGAGTTTGAGAACTGACTAGCTAGATCAGCGGTTATGGAGCCCTAAGAGATTTTTATTTCCAGCGGCACTCCGCTTCCTCAATCAATAGAAATAAAGCATAAAAGTTTATATGCATGTATGTACCAGAGTTAGGCGTTGATTACCGCAATCGATTACAACAGTAATTGATTACAGATAATTTACAGCAATGTAATCAATTACTTGTAATCACGATTACAGGTACTCGCGATTACAAGTAATCATAATTTTTGATTATATCACAGTAGAGCAAAAATGTAATCGCTTACATTTTTCAATTAAAGTAATCAATTACTTGTAATCATAATTGCAAATTTGGATTACAACTGCAAATCGTGCAAAAACTGCAGTATTCAATTACAGTAATAAATTACTTCTAACCATAATTACAAACATTCATAATTTTAATTGCAACCGTAGTCGTGATTACATAACCAGTTACTGTAATCAATTACTTGCAATTGTGATTATAAGTAATTAAAATATATGATTACAAGTAGATATGTTTAAATGTAATCTAAATACGCGATTACAAGACTTTTGTATACTGATATATGATAATATTTTACTGTAGATTGTATAATGTAACGTATAATGATACATTTTGTACGTATTTACATACAGCTTATGTACTAAAATGTATGTACATATGATTTAATCTAATGCATATGTACAGACATTTTAGTTACACACACATATACATACACTTATATTGTATGTATAAAATTTATGTAGGTACGCATATAGCAAATAATTACGTATACATGTGCAAACAATGTTGACATGTACTTTTATACACAATGCAATCGTAGTTGATTTGTCTGTTACTCTTTATTGTTGTTTTAACACACACTATATATTTCACTTCGTTGTTTAGTTTTCTGGCTTTTTATTATTTTTGTAACTTTTATAAAAGAATTTTTAAAATAAGTTTAATATTTTTGGTAGCTTTTTTTTTTCTCCTTTAATTTTTTTTTCTTTTTATCTCATATATATATATATATATATATATATATATATATTGTGTGGCATCTTTTGGCTATCTCGTTTCAAAGTACACCACCTATTCATAGATTCGGTATCATTTACTTCGATTTAAATTTCAAATGTTTACTTTGAAAAATATTGTGGAAGGAATGGGTAAATAAATATGGGATAGTATTGAAAACCTACAAAATATTCAAGTTTCTCTTTACGGATCACTTCTTGCTTCTTCCGTTTCCATTTCCTAAATTATTATTATTCTTTCCTGAAGAAAGTATTTGAATGCCAGTGATTTTCGGTTGATTTCCTATTGAAATGCGACTGACGCTAGTTACCTAAATTGAAAAGCAAAAGAAGTAGGGAAAAAAATCTTATTTTCCTTTTATCGAAGCTGAGTTTGAAAATGTTTTGGTATTTATTTTGGACCAAGTGAATATTCGAAATCATTTATCCGTAAATTATTTTTTATTATTAATTCTTTAAAATTTAGCGAAAATTTAATATCGCAACGCTAAATCCTCCTTGATTAAAACAAAATGTTTCTAAAGAAAAGTAACTATGTATACATTTAACGAAATAGATTTTCTTAAAATATATGCATGGATATACTCTATGAAATATTCATCATTTATTAAATCATTAAAAGAGGAATGGAATGATTTAAAATTTAATGGAAATGATTCTAAGGGTTCCAGAAATGCTCGATAGCTAACGTTGGCACCGTTTAACGCTGTTCATACCATCCATGAATTACAGTAAATGGTACATTTTAAAGTCTAGGGCCTGCACAAAGCCGCACAAATGTTGTGACTCTCATAGCTTCGGTGGTAGTGGGGAATATTAAATGATATACGGCCCAAAACTGAAACTTTTATTTCATTTTATAATTGTCGTTTAGGGTGAAGAGACGTCCCAATTTTCGGTTTACGACTTCTAATAACTAGCTTAACCCTGCCCCACCTCCGCAAGGGGGCATCCGGGGACTTCACGACTCTTAATGTTCAACTCCGTAGCCTGTCATTTTGAACTCAATCCAGTAGAAAAGGGAACTCCTGGGTTAAGTATTGGGAAAAATTTGCCTTCGTGGAGGACTTTTTGATGGAACTAACCCACATTTGCGTTACATGAAGAGGAAGACCACGAAAACCTCCCACGTTTAGCCTAACGGCAAGGGAACTCTAACCCATGATTCGTCTGCCATTGAGGATATTTCACGTCAGCACTGTGGTCGGTGCAAGCCGAATGCAGTTTTCGTATCAACGTGCCATTGCTGGGATTCGAACCCAATTCACCTCATTGGAAGGCTCCATTTCCTGTGCCATCGCGGCTCAAAAAAATTTATTTTGTAAAAGTCTACTCTTATAGTTTATTTGCAATATTTTGTTAATTTGTTTAATTATTAACATCTTTAAAAAGTAAAACCAAATATGTATAGAGTGGATTGAGCGGTCGCTTTCTCATGAGGTAAACCGGGTTCGAATCCCAGCGATGACTGGTCTATACGATTTCCGCATCCGACTTGTACGGACCACATCTCTAACGTATAATATCGTCATTGGTAGACGGTTCATGGGATGGAATCCACTTGAGGTTAGGCTAACCATGGGAGCTTTTCGTCGTTTTCATCTCCATGTACTTGAAATGGGATTAGTTCCATAAAAAAGTCCCCCACGAAGTCAAATTTTACCTCAAACGTGATCCAGGAGATACTTTGTCTTCTGGATTAAACTCAAAATTACAAAGCTACGGAGAGAAACGTTAGTAATCGTAAACCCACGAAAATTGAGTCCGCTGATCTAGTTCATACTCAATGTCCTCGCCCACGAGTGATTAGTTTGAACATTTTAAACTAGTGGAAAATGCACCAACTACTTATTTCATTCTGACTAAGCTCTTCAATTCTCTTAAATTTAATGCTTCTATCAATTTCTTAGTTTAAAATGACAAAAGGCATAGCTGCAAGCAAAAACACTATAAAATAATGGTTTTTAACTTATATTTTAAAACTGATTTGTTTGTGAATTGATACTCTCGATATAAATGTAATTATGAATTTCTGCAAAGAAAATCTGAATTTTATAGATTTTAAGCTTGTTCAAAAATTTTGCTTGGTATTTTTCTCATTTTCAAAATTTTTTATTGAACCATAATTCTTTGAAATTATAACTTTTTGTGATTCTAAATTTCAGGAACCTAAAAATCGCTTTTCATTTTTATTTATTTGACTTTAGAAACATTAAGAAAAACTTTATGCATTACCAAATTAAAAGCAAAGATATATAAACATCTTCTTTATAAAGATAAACAATATGTTAGTCCAACTAATATATTCATTCAACATTGTCCAAACAACACCTCATTGAAATTCTTTCTAGCTTTAAAGAAGCTGTGTACTCTAAAAGATTAAATTTGTTCTTTTTTTATTTCATGTGTGTGTGCGTTCATAAATTCAAATATTTAATAAGAAACCAGTCTATTTTTTTTCTGTGACAAATAATTTAATATTCGCAAATTTAGCAGAAAACGCAATTTCTTTTCACATTTATACTTTGTAATTCTAATTTAATTTCAAAAGAAATTGAAAGAAAACTAATGTATGCTGAAAAACTAATTTTTACTAACTAATTAAAATTCAAAAACTTGAATCACGATTTGTACATTTTCATATAATAATAATAACAATAAATAAATAGATGCTCCTTACTCTTTGCACTATTGTATAGAATTTTCTTTGTTTATATTAATACAATATTCGGAAACACTCTTTCTTGCGAATATAATCGTGTGAGCTGATGACAAAATTATATCTACTTACTTATGTACTTACAGCTTATGCGCAGTGAATAAATCTTATTAGTATTATTCTTAATTTTCTTTTTATTCTTTATTGTGTTATGTATAATATTATACGGCACGGCTTACTGCAAACTTAGTGAATTAATCGCAAAATACAAAGTGAAAATAAATTAAATAAAATTAGAAAAAGGGATCCCATATCCCCTCACAAAATTTTAATGAAATATTACTTAGGGAAAAAAAGTAAAAAAAAGCCATCAAAATATAATAAATACGCACATAAGATTCCGACGAAAATTAGAGCACACATATATAATAAATTATGAAATAAAGCTATATATATATATATATATAAAGCCCACTAAACTATACCAATAAACTGTATATANTCTATCTATCTATCTATCTATCTATCTATCTATCTATATATATATATATATATATATTATATTTAAATATGATATTAATATTTAAATTTCTCAAGAAATGCTTACAGGATTATTTTGCTGTTTAGTTCAAGCGATTTTCCATACTTAGCAATAAGATTTAAAGGTTTCAAAGGTTTGCAAGACCTACTATAAATTACGATAGAAAGCAGGTGTTTTTGAACACCCTATGTCAGAAAATCAAACAAAACGCTTGTAATTTGTATCGATTACTTTGGCTGTCATTTTTTAATTATTGCATAAAGTTTCGTAAATCTAGAGGACGCTATTTATAATTTCATGAATATTCAGTGGAATTAAACAAAATGTTTGGTGAAATTTAATAATTATAAAATTGTTGATTTAAAATTTAAATAAAAAATTCGTTAAAAACTGAGCATGATATCAGTATTTAAGGTATTCTTTTGTACTGCGCATGAGCAGAGAAAATTTTACAAAGTTTTTTTTTTCATAATCGTATACGGAATCGTATTTGGCAACTATTGATGAAAGCTTTATTTGAATATCTTTAAAATTTAGAAAGTTTCATGCAATTTTCTAAGAAGTTTTTGTATTTTAAAAAAACAGCAACCAAAGTGATAAGATTCAGCATATTAAAGCCGATGCCAAGAAGGAGGATAAGAACAGGTCTTAAGCAGGGAAAGATGACATCAATATTTATTTAACCATTATTTATAAGCAGAAACTGAACATCTAAGTGACACACAAATCGAAGTGCTTTCCAAAAGAAAAAAAATTAGGGAAAATATTGCAATTAGTCCCGTAATAACGTTTTGCCTTGGGGAAAAAGGGAAACCCGAGTAACTATCAAGAAATATAAACAAAATATCTCTTTTTATATATATATTTATATCTCTATATATTTATATCTCTTGAAGACAGTCTTTCACCATTAAATACTCTTTTTCATACATTCAACTTTCAATTCTTTGAATTTTCAAATTGTTCCCACGCGCACTTTAAATATTAAAAAAATATGAGATATAAAAATCCGAAAAAAGAAGTTGATATTTTTTGTTCTAAGAAAAAGTTCAATCTGAAGTTAGAGATTTCAGTATTGTTTACTTTATTTTTCTTCTTTTTTTTTTAATGCTAACGTGGCTGTTATTCTGGTTTAAGACTTCAGCATTGTTTTTTCTTATTATTTGTTAACTTTATTTATTATTTGTTGTTTTATATTTCTCATATTAATAGCAAAATATTTGAAAAAACATTTTGTAAAATGTCCTGAAGTGGAAATTTTTTTTCCTTCTCACTTTCTTGAATTGGTGACATTCTATCGACCTGATTACGATGATGTCGCTCTCCCCCTCCCCTCCATTACCATATTTAGTTTTTAGAACATTAGAAAATTCAAGATTTGCAGTTTTGTTATTTAAATCTTTATATATAAGTCCATATTTTGCTTTATTTTTCGTAAACTTTACTTTGTTTACGTGACGTTTTTATATTTGTTTATTTTTATGTCCAAAACTTTATTTTCTTCAATATTTTCATTATTTTATTATTATTTGACTTGGCATTTTTTCTTTTCTCACTTTTATTTTTACTTTCTTTAATTTTTAATTATATTTTCCTTATTTTTATTTTTACTTTCTTTATACTTTCTTTATTTTTATTTATGCTTTCTTTATTTTTATTTATACTTTCTTTATTTTACCAATTGGCAAAATTTGTCTTGGTTTGGATTTGATGGCTTCCACACTTTTCAGCTGTGTTCAAGAGTAATAGTAAACAGTGCGCATGCGTCGTCATTGCATGCGTTGCTGTGGCGACCGCTGTTGTTTTCTTTTTATTTTCACTAGCAGGCACTTTTAATGTATATTTACGCAATAATTTAAAGTATTTTTTATATTCTTTTTATTATTAACGTATAATGACTGGCTTGACGGTTATTTNTGCCGTTCATGGGTTAAATTTAGTAGGAATAACACAACCTATGACGTAGGCTATAGTATACCCAAATGGCAAAATTTGTCTTGGTTTGGATTTGAGGGCTTCCACACTTTTCAGCTGTGTTCAAGAGTAATAGTAAACAGTGCGCATGCGTCGTCATTGCATGCGTTGCTGTGGCGACCGCTGCTGTTTTTTTCTTATTTTCACTAGCAGGCACTTTTAATGTATATTTACGTAATAATTTAAAGTATTTTTATATTCTTTTTATTATTAACGTATAATTAATGGCTTGACGGTGATTTTAATACAAATATGAAATTTGAAGAAGGAATATTTTGTGACGTCGTGAAATACGTACGTAAGCAGGATATGAAAACCAATCCGAGGATAGTTCTTGCAACCCGTGGTTTGAAATGTGGCGTCTAACGGAGTCAATCCGGAAAGAAAAAGCATTTGACCAATGCGTAACCAATGATCGTCACAACTTTTTTGTTGATTTTTTGTGTGTTTTTTTTGTTGTTGTTTTTATATTTTTAATTTTTTTATTTATTTATACTTTCTTTATTTTTAGTTATAATTTCATTTTCGTCATTGGTAATTCTATTGCAATCATTAACCTGGATTTCAGGAGAAATGTGTAAAGACAAGATGCTTTTATGCTTTTATAATCAGAGAAAGTGATCAGTAAGGCCCGGATTTTGATGACATTTGCATTTTTTTGCATTTTTGGACATTTTTTGTCTTTTAGAGCATTTTTTTAGATTTATCGGGCATTTTTCTTTAAATTTTGGGGCGTATTTTGCATTTTAATGCATTTTTTAAAGCTTTTTGATAATTTTTTCCAATTTTTCCGATTTTTAACAATTTTCATTATTACACTGGCTTCCAAACAATGAAGAAAATCTATAGAATATTAACAGGTGAAGCAAAATCTTTTCAAATTGAAGAAGAATTGTAAGTAAGTGAGACCGTCTTTTTTAAGTACGCACCTATAACATCAGTAGACGTTGAAAGAAGCTTCTGCAGGAATGAAAATTTACTTTCAGACAAGAGACGCTCGTTTACATTTCAAATTATCAAAAAACATTTAATAATCCAATGTAATTCTGATATTTAGTAATATTATGAAATGGAAGTTTTTATATCCATTAAAGTTTCTATACAAAATAAAAATATTTTGGTGTCAATATATTTTCCTTTTTTTGTTATTTTAGGATATAAAACATATTTTTCGAACTTTAATGAACGTAGAACAAGTATTGCATCGCTTTCTATTTTTTAAATGACTCATAATAATTTTAAAGACCAAAAAATTTTTTTAATTCATTATTTTTACTTTATTT
The DNA here is from genome assembly GCF_043381705.1 of Parasteatoda tepidariorum. NCBI lineage: Eukaryota > Metazoa > Arthropoda > Arachnida > Araneae > Theridiidae > Parasteatoda > Parasteatoda tepidariorum. Next base: position 9,955,432 of record NC_092211.1, read on the forward strand.
CAGGCAATTTTTGCATTTTTAAGAGCATTTTTGGCCCTTGTTAAGGGCATTTTTTTCACTTTTTAAGGGCATTAGTTGAGAATTTTTAGGTCATCAAAATCCGGGCTCTAGTGATCAGTTTTCATCGATTTCACATTGCAGCCTGTTTTACACAATCAAGATACAGCCTGTTTATCACTTACTGAAATCCTTTACAAGTTATTCTTTAAAAGCAAGAGAGTGGTTCGAAACTCAGGAAAACGCTGTCCAAAAACTGATACTTCAATTACAAAATTATCATTATATGGGTTTTCGAGGTCGCCGATTAATATGCAAAATAGCGGTATTACGAGCCAAAAATTAAATATCTCCTAAATATTAATTCAAAAAAGTTATTCAGTATATATATTTAATGTTGGTATGCAACTTCTGCTCATATATTATTCAAACTTTATTGAGAGAATCAATAAACAAAATCTGAATTCTTATGAACTAGCTTTAAAGACAATTATTATTTTTATAAACTATAATGTCCATTGAAGTATTTTATAGGATTATTAGTTTCATTTGCACCAATGAATACAGAAAATATACGATATATTTAATTATTTCCTATTTTCGTTTCTATTTTATTTTCTTTTAATTATTTTTCTAAAACTTAGATCTTTTACTATGGAACTTTTACAAAGATATAAAACTTTTATCTTTTACTATGGAACTTTTACAAAGATATAAAACTTTTATCTTTTACTATCTTTTACTTTTAATCGAGATCTTTCTGCACACTTTTTTTTATAAATATTACCCAGTTGAGTTATAATCGGATTACTACCACTACTACTGAATAATAATCACTGGAACAATGTTGTACAAATCTAAAATCCTTTTTTGTGCGATTTCAAATACAGTGAGACCTCCTAGAAAGACCACCTTTATGTATACTGACCACCTCTATTTATGGCAACTTTAAGGAGGGACGGAATTTTTTTCCATAGACTTAGTTTTTGAAGAGATCATACTTGGAAAATTTGTTTTTGAACATAATTTTATCAGTAGAGATCATTTTTATAGACGCTAAATTTAAACCAGAGATCTGTCTTTTATTGCCGCCAACAGAAACGACATTTCAGCACCAAGAAAATGACATTAAAAATAAAATATTTTGCGAAAAATCCAGTATCTTCGATAAAAATTTTGACCCTTAGTTAGTCTAGTTTAGATCCTTTAATCGGTGTTGAACCTTAGTAGTCGTAAACCCAAAAATTGGGTCGGCTGTTCAACGGCGGTTATAAATATAAGTCAGAAAGGGAAACAATGAAGTTTTAAAATTTTATGAAATATTCAATTTTGCATGGAGGCTTACTATAGCATAAAAAAAGGTTCAACGTAGAAAAATGGTTCTTCTAAATACATGGACAATCCAATGACAATAGTGAACGCATTCCTGATTTTAACACCCGTGATAGAACTGTACAAAAAAAGACACGTTCCGGATACGGAAACCATTTTATATGGATGTGAATGACCGGAACTGGTGGCTGTGTTGATTTCCACCGGCGAAAGTTGATACTCACATAGTCGCTTTGGTAAATGTCCGAAATATAGTGTAGGTCTAATTAAGTACCAGTGCCCGGAATATATTTGTCCGGTATACCCTACATCAATATTTTTTTTAAAGGTTCAGTGCCACTGCCAGGTATACATTTAAACGGTACTCTGAACACTGATGTTTTTTAAAGTCAAGTGCCACTGCCCAGTATGCATNACAATCTCGAAAATAATTTTTTTTTTAAATTTTAATTTTATTTTACTTTGTATGTCTTTTTTCTATTCATTTTCTTGCATTGTCATCCAATTCTGAACTATGTGCCGAATTTGAAGTTTGTAGCTAGTCGGGAAGTTAGTTTAAAACTGATTACAAAATTCCACCCGGACAGACATACACGAAGGCAAGTTTATATAAACGTGGTAATAATAATAAAATAGGTTCAACGTAGAAAAATGGTTCTTCTAAATACATGGACAATCCAATGACAATAATGAACGTATTCCTGAAGTTAACACCTGTTATAGAACTGTACAAAAAAAAAAAAAAAAAACACGTTCCGGATACGGAAACCATTTTATATGGATGTTACTGTGAATGACCGGAAATGGTGGCTGTGTTGATTTCCACCGGCGAAAGTTGATGATCACATAGCCGTTTTGGTAAATGTCCGAAATATAGTGTAGATCTAATTAAGTACCAGTGCCCGGTATATATTTGTCCGGTATACCCTACATCAATATTTTTTTTAAAGGTTCAGTGCCACTGCCAGGTATACATTTAAACGGTACTCTGAACAATGATGTTCTTTAAAGTCAAGTGCCACTGCCCAGTATGCATGCTCAGTCCCTTATGTTTCTCCTTATCTATCCTCTGCAGATATCTAATAAATATAATAATATCAATGAATAAATTAATATCAAATCGGTTATAACAAATATTTCGGACATTCACCCAAAGCGACTACGTGATTGCTGACATTCGCAGGTGAAGGTCGACAATCTCTTCATTTCGGTTATTCACGGTAGCGTGGATAATAATTTAATAATAATTAGAATATTGTGTTGATGAATTATTTTATATTTTTCTTAACACTATTTATGAGAGATTCAATTTTTGGCAATCTTATTCTGACAACTTCGTGTCGTTAGTTTTAACCTTATTCTGAATAAGATGGTTGTTTTTTTTTGTATGCTCCTAATTCATAACTGAATTTCCTTTTCTTTATAAATAATAATTTTAAGTATATTGAAATGATTTTTTTAAAAATGAAAGCGGGTTACTTCTATATAGCAAAGGGTACCGTACATGCAAAACTACCCGAGGATATAGGATATATATAAAAAAAAAACAACACAGAGTCTATTCTGGCCTTTTCCGTAATTTTAGATATAAGATTCTATATATATACGTTTTTATAAGGCTAACATTTGAATAATTAAATAAGCACATTAAATTGGGCCACTTTATGAAAAGTCAGAAGTGCTCAACACTTTCAGTAAGATACTTTTTTTGAATTACAGCTCAACGAAAAGTAGAGTAGCCAAAAACTCCACGTTCCCCTGTCTTCTGGATGGGTTCAAAATCACAAGGCTACAGTAGTCGTAAACCCGAAATATTGGGTCGGTTGGATTCAACGACTTTTATAAATTGAACCCAGTTTTCGACATGAAACAGCAGCTATACGAAGCCTTTGACTTGTTGACAACTTTCGTGGCTACGTGGGGCTTCAGTCAAACTTGAGCCCTCCCATCAGCATTAATAATCGTAAACCCAAAAATCTGGTCGGCTGTTCAACGGCGGTTTATAAAAATCTATACATAATAACAAACGCGGCTGTGTGTGTGTCTGTAATCACAATATATCGCCCCAGAAGCCTCGCCCAGGCACGATACTCGGCACATAATTGTGTTTTGACATAATAAAGAAGTATTTTTTTTTCTTTTTCAAAAATTTGGATTAGTTTTTTAGTTATCAGTCATTTTGTAAGAAAATCTATGCCTTCAAAGAGCCATATTCAAAAAACTATATAACTCTTATAAATGTATGCTAATGCGAACCTTACAATTGAAATATTGATTTTCGACAACTTAAACCAATAATATACGAAGGAATTAATAATTTAATTGTAAGGTTCGCATTAGTTTACATTTATCAAAGTGGAGAGAAAAGTTTAACTTTTGTCTGCAGCAGAACTGGATATGAAGACAAAATTGCAGGACAGGGACACTTTAATTGTCCACTAATCTTCAGGTTTCCTGCTATGTTTTAAAAAACTTTATTTGTGAAAACCCTTAGCGTGGCGGACAGCTGGCCGCATTAAGCGGCTAGTATAAAATAAAATATTCTGCTCTCACGTGATTTTGGTAAACTAAAAAAACAATTTAATANCTATGTTTTAAAAAACTTTATTTGTGAAAACCTTTAGCGTGGCGGACAGTTGGCCGCATTAGGCGGCTAGTATAAAATAAAATATTCTGCTCTCACGTGATTTTGGTAAACTAAAAAAACAATTTAATAACAAAGTAGGAATGAAAAATAAACAAACAAAAAATTGAGAAAGTATCACTGGTCAAGATCGGATGATCAGTGATTGTCGGAATAAAAAAGAAAGAAAAAAGGCAAACCTCAGGGAGGTACTCTACGTGATGAAATCAAAAAGTGGCGGCGTAAACAAAAGTCTAGCCACAAATTGAATTGAGAATTTTATAGCATAAAAAATGGACTCGGCTATACCGAGCAATCTAGCTAATCTCATCAAACATTCTTGAAAAACCAAAGCATAATTCAGTAAAAGTAAACACATTATACCGTGCCAAAGAACATAAAAGAACAACGCATTCAATACAGTTAAGTTGTTGCAACGTTATTGAAAGTCAAACACACGAATATAGATATATTGCTCCGTCAAACAAACAAAAGCAATCTAGGTCAGCCGATGAAATCAAAAGAGGAAAAATGATAAAAATATTTTAAAGAAACCACTTTGTGTCACCAATGCATTAGAATAATCAAAGAAATAAAATATATATTTGAAACCCTACTGAGGTTAAACTAAAAATGTCTTGTTTTCTTTTGTATTTAACACTATAATATATATCTATTTCAACCACAGCTGGTCAAATGATCTGACTTTATGTTTCTTGATTGAATATATGAAATATGGATGTTAGGAAGGAAAAAAACTAAAAATAACTTTATTATAATTAAACAAAATTGTATATTGCCCATTTCATGTATTACAAACGCGAAAATTAAGAATTTTTAATTCATTGCTCAATGAATTTTTTACATATACAGGGTGTTTTCATTGTACATTTTAAGCAAACATATTTCTTATAATTATTATTATTTCTATTGTTGTTGTTGTTAATTTACGTCGCACTAGAGTTGCACAATGGGCTATTGGCAACGGTCTGGGAAACATCCCGGAGGATGATCCGAAGACATGCCATCAAAATTTTGATCCTCTGCGGAGGGGGGGGGCACCCCCGCTTTGGTAGCCCGACGACCTGCACGCGAAATCGAGCACTTTACGGTAGCACAGTTTAACGAGGACCCATACCGCACACCCTCGGTCCGTACGCAGACTGATCCAAGTAATCACCCACCCGCACACTGACCGCAGCCAGTGATGCTTGACTTCGGTGATCTGCTGGGAACCGTGTCTTAACGATGAGTTCACTGCGGGACTATTATTTCTATAATTCTTATAATTAATATTATTTCTTCTACGAACTTGTTCTGTCTGGATTGTTTCGACATTTTTCTGGGTAAAAACTAACTGTTAGTTTGAAATGAAGTAAAGTTATCAAAATAAAATATAAGCTACTTACCAAAACATTTAATTTTTGTCACTTTTTCTGACACAAAAATGCCAATCTAAAATTTTAGGTACTTTCTTGAAATTTGAATTCACAGTTATTCTGATTGAACTCACTACGCAACAGTCTATACAGAAATGGGAAACTCATCGAATGCAATACGTTGAACAAGCATTACATCGTCATTTGTGATCCGATAACCTTATAAAGCAAAATAAATTGTTCTCTCGGTCAAATGACCGGTTGTGGTAGAAATTGGTATACGACAATTATTATTCGAAACGAACAAAAAAGAAATAATAATGGAATATTAACTGTATATAATTGTTATAAAAAGTAATGAAGTCAGGTGTGCAAAAACGATACGATGATTAGCGCATTTTCGATGCAAAAGTTCTTAAACGGTCATCTGACAGGTTATGGTATGTTCAGTGTTAACTGCATCGACTCACAAACATTTCCTACAGAGCATTTCATATACATTTTCCAACAGAGTTGTTCCTTTAGAGCGAAAGTTTAGAAACTGTTCAACACTTGTATGATTACATTTTGTTTTGCATTCACAACTGATTTATTTTATTTCAACAGAACCCTTTTGCAAATCAATATGGGATTCTTTTTATTGTTGGCCATCCACTGCCAGTGGAAAAGTGGTGTCTCGTCCCTGCTCTGTACTCTTCGCCTCCTACGACGTCGGCTTTCGTGGATCCAAACAAAATGGTAGCTATCTTCCTCTTTATTTCACTTCTTTTTTTCCTCTATCCGAATTAATTTAAAAGATGTTTTGGAAATAAACTTTATGCGCATGACAATACAAGCCCTAGCCAAAGTATTAGACGCACTCTAAGATTGTATGCAAAATAATAATTACTAGGAGGCTTCGCCCCCTGCTCGCTGGCCCTCGCCAACCCCCGGAACTGCTTTCGCAGTTCATTTCGGATTGCTTCGCAATCCGATGCTCGCTTTGCTCGCTCATTGGATACGTTCTTAACGTCTAGCTTTTGTATACTTTTTTGAACACTGAAGTTCCGAAAACTTTTCACTGTAGAAAATTCTAAACCTGTGCATTTCAATATTAATTTGAAATTGCAAACAGTTCACATATTTTTCTTAATCACACTATTCTAAATTTCAGTTGTTGAGAAAAGTAACTGTTGTAAGTTTTGTTTTAAAGTCTTTCCCACCAGAGGGCTAAAACCATGTGTTGTAAAACAATATGAAATAGTACTGAACTCTGGATGTAAAGCATCGGCTTCGATGAAGATAATTTTGTGAGAATTTTTTTGATAATTCTGTGAGAATTCACCCGATTAGACATATGATATGCTTACTACATGCTCCTGCGCGCCGAAGCCTATCAATTAAAACGTATTAGCGTTTTATATAATATAGATTAGCCATAGGATGCTCACTACGTGCTCTTGAAATAAAAATGAAAACTGTTGCCAACGCGAGAAAAGAAAAATCATCGGTGCCTATCAAATAAAAATGAAAACTGTTGCCAACGCGAGAAAAGAAAAATCATCGGTTTTATTGATACATACGTATTAGCGTTTTATATAATATAGATAAGGTGATGCAATACAACTTTACTCTTTTTACTCAAACCGGTTTGCACTTGTTTACGTTCGTGTATCAATGGGTCAAATTAGACCATATATAATATAAATTTGACGATTGCATAAATTGGACGATATGTTATATATAAATATAGAATATTTATTATATCAGGCATTATATTAGTATATTATAATAATTGAATCAAATGATGAGACACACTGTAGTTTTTATTTAGTTACATGTTTTGCACAAGTATATGTGCAATATTTTTATATTTAAAAATACATGTAATGAGTTTTTATTCCAGAAATTTTTTACATACTTCCTATTTGTATTTATTTTTAACGTAATGCGCTACAATATAAGCCAATTGATAAACGAATGTAAACAAGAGCAAACCGGTTTCACCACCGCAAGAACAATAAAGCTGATTTTACATAGAATCTTAAACCGGTTTGCACTTGTTGAACTTCGTGTATCAACTGGCTAAATTAGACGATATATAATAGAAATTCGACGATTGGATAAATTAGGCGACGTATTATATAAACATAGAATATGTATTATATCAGGTATTATAATAGTATATTATAATAACTAGACCAAATTATTAGACGCTCTGTAGTGTTTTAAAAATGACGTGTTTTTCACGAGTTCATATGCAATACTTTTACATTTAAACATGCATGTAATGGGGTTTTTATTCAGGAAATTTTTTATGTACTTCCTATTTTTATTTATTTATTTTTATTATTTTTTGAACGTAAACGAATGCAAACAGCATAAAAATAATACAGCTTTATAGTATCACCTGATAGTTAAAGTTTTGCATAGAACTTTATAGTGCGCCTAATGATTTAGGCAGGGATTGTATTTATCGCAATCGAGAAAGAAGATTGTAAAGGTTTTTGAGTGTAGCATTAAAAACTCAGAACATTATTGTTGAATGGTTTTAAAAACGGTAAAAATGTTGTGATAACGACTAAAATACATCAAAAAATAAGTATTAAAATTTGTACTTATAACAGGGCTGATTGTGCGCCAGAAAAAATCCGGATTTCCGGAATTTTCGCTAACAGTGATCCGGAAGTTTCTGGAGTTCGATGGTTCAGGCGTTTCAAAAAATCATTGATCACAGAAGTTTCCGGAAATCAAATTTTCAAAGGTGGAACTTAAAAACATAGTTTATTTTATTTGTTTGTAAGGGAGAGCCAGAGAGATACTTTATAAGCTTACATTCATGATTAATATTAATTTTTTATCAGTAAATAGTTGTTATAATCATAAAACTCAAGAAAGAAAGACTATTTGTAAATTATAATTACTTCTCCAGGTCATCATAGGTATGTGTAAATGGTATAGGTATGTGTAAAATTTTAAACATATTTTAAGTAAACTAAGAAATATTGAGAAAAAGGAAAAAAAACAGTGTTTAAATTATTTTCTAATTTTTCAATTTAAAATGTTTTTTTGTTTTTTTTAACTCAAGAAATTTTCCGGAATTTTGACTTGAGCTCACAATCACCCCTGCTAATGTTAAGGTTATTATTAAAAGACTGATTCTCACACTGATAGCTAAGAGGAAAATCAAGTATTATGCAAGGAAGGATACGGAATTTATATATTTTTGCTGTCAAAAGGGTAAGGGGAGTATTTTCAATCCTCAGGTATATGGGCAATATACACTACATTCCCTATATAAAAAAAAGTCCCATGTTCTGCAAAAATAATTGAAACTGCTTTTTCCGGGAAGAGATCGCAGTAAAAAATATCTTATGTAAACATTATGGGAGAGTTACGCTTTACTTACTATTGATGACAAATAAAGCCATAAAAAAAAGTTTATGTTTTTTTTTAACGGCATCTTACGAATGTTACATTCTCTCTAAACTATTTATNAATAATGGTTCATTCTTTATCATCAGTGTTTAATGGTTAAGTTGGGTTCTTATTTGTTTAAATTTATTTGTGACGTACAGTTTTAAAAGAATAAATTTGGATTTCAGTATGAATAAAACAGAATAATCTGGATTAAGATAATGTTTTATCACGCTTAAAGTTCATTATGTAGCAAATAAAACAATTCAAGTAAGGCAGTGTTTCCCAAAGTGTGGTACTCGTACCCCCAGGGGTACGGGAACAGTTTAGCGGGGGTACTTGTTCTTATGTGAAATATCTTGCAGCAAATGGAAATTTCAAAAAATTTCATTTAAAAACAAAGCTAGCCATGAAAATTAGCAAATAACGTATTTTTCTATTGGTTACTTTTTGCAGAGTTAACAGTTAATAATGAGTGGTGTCAACAGCCAGTTGGGATTTTTAACTTTTGTGCAATTTTTTTATAGTAAAAAATACATTCATTCTTTTATTAGTGGTACACAGTGTTTCGAAAAACTTAGAAAGGGTACCCAAAAGTCAAAAATTTGGGAAACACTGAAGTAAGCGATAAATTAACTTATGAAATGTTATGTACGGGAAGGTTTTCAGTCTTCCTGCCGTATGCGATTTTGGATAAATAAAAACGAAGTAAATTGGAGACACCCCAACATTTAATATACACAGTTATTTACACAAGTTAATATAACATCCATTAATACTTTCACGCCCCAATGTCTGGAACGTCAAGATAGTAATAATTATTGAGTTGTCTTAGCAATGCGTTGTTTTTATTTTTTATAAAACTAAATTTAAATGCTTGTTATGTTATTGCACCACAGCACTCCCCCCTAGTGATACCCCTCAATACTTTATTTTATGTAAACATGTTTATTCTATTCGTAAAGTATTTTCAATGTTATGGTTTCACACTTATGTACTTTACAATGATATTTTAATGAATCCTTACATCATAAGATATAATTACATTCAGTTGTCGGATGTTGTTGTTGTTGTTGTTAATTTACGTCGCACTAGAGTTGCACAATGGGCTATTGGCGACGGTCTGGGAAACATCCCGGAGGATGATCCGAAGACATGCCATCACAATTTTGATCCTCTGCGGAGGGGATGGCACCCCCGCTTTGGTAGCCCGACGACCTGCGCGCGAAGTCGAGCACTTTACGGTAGAACAGTTTAACGAGGACCAATGCCGCACACCCTCGGTCCCTACGCAGACTGATCCAAGTGGGCCACCCACCCGCACACTGACCGCAGTCAGTGATGCTTGACTTCGGTGATCTGCTGGGAACCGTGTCTTAACGATCAGTCCACTGCGGGACTTCAGTTGTCGGAAGTAGCTGAACTACTGTAGTCGCTAAATTTTTCCATAGTAAATAGTGTACTGCGGTACTTTTTGAAAAAATAGTGGAATGAGTAGTGCGATACAAAAAAAAAAAAAGAAATTAAATTTTTCACGTCATCTTATTTCGCGGCAGAGATGGAAATTATTTTAAAGCTTTTGCTGCCAATTATGCTGAAATGTTCTGGACTCATACTTGCGATGGGTTGTGTGATTTGTTCGCTGCTGAACAGATTTTAAATTATTACTAAAACTCCGTATCTAAAGAGCTTATTCGAAATATTTTTTAACTAGTTAAAAATGAAATATAAGCACTTCCAAAAAGACAAAGCTGCGGGTGACAGATGGAAAATAATTCAATTTGGTTTGTTCACACCTAATTAATGCGTTAGGGTTTGGAGAAGATGTCGCAGAATATTTAAATAAAGTTGCGTTGGTTACCATTAAAGTTTTGTAGGGGGGGTACTAGATAGAAGGTAATACCGAACCTGCAATCAGTCATCTAGCACATCCTGCTTTTCTTTCTGCTTTCGGAAATTGGTTGTAACCGACTGCAAGATACAGATGTCATTTTTGTTATCGCGCACTTTTCCCAGCATATATAAACTCTGTGAAATCACAAAATTTTTACTACTACTCAGTGTGTTACACACTTTTGTATTTAAATTTATTTTAAGTTAGTCACTCAGTTTTGTGACTGTACCTTTTTCCGGAAAATAAATCTTTTATTTTTATCCTCTGATTTTAATCTTGTTGTCTTTGATTCCCTCATAATGTGAGGAAGTTCATACTAGTTCTTACAGTTTATTTGTTCTAAAACACAATTTCCAAAAGTGATTGCCAAAAGCTGCTAATTAAAATATAATCGAGAGTTGAAAACTTTACTACCAAACGAACAAAGCAAAAAAATATACTCTACTCTTTAATTTTATGACTTTTAACTTTAATTTCATGACAGGTTTCAACCAAATTCCATACAAATACGCAGATTTCGCCTTAACTTGAAGATGACAACAGCTTAACATTGATACGAATAAAATAAATAACAATTTAATAATTTTCTTTGTTTTATAATCGTCGTTGAACAGTCGACTCAATGTTTTGGGTTTACGACTACTTACTAATGTTCAACTCCGTAGCTTTGTCATTTTGAATCCAAACCAGAAGACAAGGGAACTCCTTTACCAAATTTTGGGATAAAATTGCCTTCATGGAGGACTTCTTGATGGAACTAACCCCCCTTTGCGTTCTATGCGAAGAAAAACCACTCAAACCACCCACAATGGACAATCACAGCATATCATATTTTTTTTATTTTCATACCGAACTTATTGGAAATTCTCTCCTGAAACCGAAAATCTGATTGCTTTTTTCGGCATATGTTAATTTATTTAGTTATTAAACATTTAAATTGCCCTGAAAGGCTTCCGTAAGTGATGCAATCAAAAACGATCTCTGATTGGTTATGACGTCACATGTGCCGAATGGAAACGTACTTAAGTGTAAATGAAGTTAAGCCAATTTCTTATTCAGAACTATTTTGAGCTTAGGTGTAAATGAAGTTAAGCCAATTTCATATTCAAAACTATTTTGAGCTTAAATGTAAATGAAGTTAAGCCAATTTCTTATTCAAAACTATTTTGAGCTTAAGTGTAAATGAAGTTAAGCCAATTTCTTAAATTTTTCTTTTCTTTCTTTTTCCAATTTCTTTCTTTTTTTAGTACACAAACAAAAGAAGCTAACATGGAAGGGGAAAGTTAGCAAATGTTTTTTTTTGGGGGGGGGGGGGNGAAGGAATGCGCCCAAGAGCTTGGGGGGGGCACTGTACATTTCATTATGCGTTACTTTTAATTTTATTATGCAGCTTTACTTTTCTTATGTCATTCATTTTGGAACGACATTCATTCCTCTCCCATTCTGGTTTCGGATTTTCTTAATGTCAACGGATTCATTGATCTGGTCTGACCTCGTCAGACCAGATGGGAATTAGCAACAACAACAACTTTTCTTATGTGTTTTCTACACGTTACTTTAAATTATATAAAATTAAGTGTAATTATAACAATATACTTTTACTTTCTTTTATGCGTTTATTTTATTATGCGTTACTTTTAAGTCTTACTTTTTGCTATTCTTAAAATTGCACATTTCTTGCTTTATACTTTATTTTAATGTGTTACCTCCACTTAAATTCAAAAATTTCATTTCACCGTGTACGTAACTGCGAGTTACTCTTACCCAGAGTTAACTAACTTTAACCTGAAGATATTTCCGGTTAGAGTAACCACGCATGGTCAGTAAACTGGAGTTTGTTTATTTACTTCGTTTTCTTCTTCGATTTTTTTTTTTTATATTTCTGTTCTTTTTTGTTTCTAAATTTTGATTGTTTTGAATTTCGATTTTTTAAATTTATTTTCTTTTATTTTTTTATTTTTAACCTGAAGATTTCCCCGGTTTGAGCAACTGCGGATGCGAAGAAATTTTTTTATTTATTTATGTTTTCAAAAATAACACTTTTGATGTTCGGTTGATCTTATAATGTTCAATGAGATCAATTCGTTTATTACATGCAACTATAATTTATATCAAATAAATGCTTATTAATAAATTTAAAATTTCCTGCGTTAATATCTTCTGTAGAAGATACTATATATATTTTCAAATTATTATTAGCAGTCGTTGCAGCACTTAATAATTTTTCGCTGGAAGAAAAAGTCGTGAATAATACAGATTGTGGTTACAATAATTCAAATGAATAGTGTAAGAAGATTCTAAATAATTTAACTAGCTTTTATTTATTTTTTTNTTTAACCTGAAGATATTCCCGGTTAGAGTAACCACGCATGGGCAGTAAACTGGAGTTTGTTTATTTACTTCATTTTCTTCTTCGGTTTTTTTTTTATATTTCTGTTCTTTTTTGTTTCTAAATTTTGATTGTTTTGAATTTCAATTTTTTTTATTTATTTATTTTTTATTTTTTTTATTTATTTATTTTTTATTTTTTTTATTTTTAACCTGAAGATTTCCCCGGTTTGAGCAACTGCGGATGCGAAGAAATTTTTTTATTTATTTATGTTTTCAAAAATAACACTTTTGATGTTCGGTTGCTCTTATAATGTTCAATGAGATCAATTCGTTTATTACATGCAACTATAATTTATATCAAATAAATGCAAATTAATAAAATGAAAATTTAATTTTCCTGAGTCCTATATATAGTATCTTCTGTAGAAGATACTATATATATATTTCAAATTATTATTAGCAGTCGTTGCAGCACTTAATAATTTTTCGCTGGAAGAAAAAGTCGTGAATAATACGGAATGTGGTTACAATAATTCAAATTAATAGTGCAAGATTCTAAATAATTTAACTAACTTTTATTTATTTTTTTAAAAGAAAGAAAAAACAATCGATGCTTGAAAGAAATCTGAAATTTGAAATATATAATTCATTAAATGATTATAGATTTTGATAATATCCATCGAGATGATAAATCTTGTCCAAAAATAAAAATAGTTTAGAGATGAACTGGCAAAATAATGTGCAATATTTAGATATGAAGATAACGAAAAGAATTTTAAATTTTTTCAATCCATAAATAAACTCTTAATAATTTAAATACATATTAAAAATTATATATATTAAAAACTATACTGAAATATAATGTAATCAATATAAATTTTTATCTGAGGTAACATTTAAACTACACAATAATCTTCATCAAATAACTTTGCAAATCAGGAAATTTAGAATTTTATAACCCTGAATATTTGGAAAAAATAGGATCATTTGGAAGAGATTAATTGCTTAAAACTATATGAAGTTAAAATGCCCGTCTTTAGTTGTCATTTTTATTACATACTACTGATGTATTTTCATTTACAATTATCCAAATCAAATTTTTAAAGGCATGATTTTTTTTAAATTTTGAAAGTTTTTAAATATTTGTTCCGATTATGTGACATTTTTCCTTAAAAAAATAATTCTTATTCACCATATCCCAGACTGCTATTCTCTCTATCAACGGCAGATGGCAGCACAGTAATAGTCATTTAAAGTTCATTAAGTTATAATCATTTCTGAATAAGATGAATGATGAACGTGTTGATTTATGCTTATCTGAGTTTATTTTATACAATTTCATTTAGAATTTTTTAAAAAAGAAAATTATTCTCAAAATGGTTTAAATTATCGATATGTTATGAAGGAAAAAAATAGATTAAAAATGCGAATAAGGATGAAAATGATGTTAGCATAATCCCCTTAATCTTTGTGTAAAATAAAAGTATTAAATAATTGCGTGAAATAAAAGTATTTTTAATTGAATTTCTGTTACATTTCTTGCGGCTTTATGATATCCATAATAATAAAATATCTAAATTCATAACAATTAAGCTTGGATCCTTATGTTCATCAATACAAGTCAGTTAGGAAAAAGAAACATCTTTTTCATTTGTAGAGTAAAAGAAGGATTCAAATTTAATTACTAAATGCAATCTTTTTTTCTTCTTTCAATAGAAAAATTATTTTAAAAATAGTAACGAAAATAGAAAACAAACACTGTTAATAAGGTCAAGCAAGCCAACAGTATAAGTAACAGCGTATGCAACCAGCAAGTTAACTTAAGAAACTGGCAGCTACGAAGCTGATGGTCAAAAAATAATGAAGAATATGCTTTTCGACTCGAGGTCAAAGTTTCCAAAGAGTTTCGCATTAATGTCAGAGTCAACTATGAATACTGGGGCAAGCGAATCAATTGAACAGTTGATTTTATTCAGTAAATTTTGTTCTGTTGAACCTAGTCTCAAAATGTTACTAAACATTTATTTATTTTTTTTTTGAAAGTTTTAAAAATGTTCTGAAAAACTTTAGTAGTCTAATTTTTAAATGCAAAAACTGCTTAAATTTGGTAATCAGGTACACAAAGAGCTTTCAATGAATTACATAAAATAACGGAATTTAGCTTGATAACATGCTAGTACCGACGCAGATCGGACACCGATCTTTAACCGACGCAGATCGGACACCGGTATTCCTTATTTTCAAGCTCTCTAATTAAAAGTAAAATATATATTTTGAATTCGAAAAACAATGCAATAGTTACTGAAAAATCGGTACTTTATACTAAAATATAAAATCCAAATATAAAATATTCAGTCATATTTCAAAAATTTGATTTTATAAATTACCTGTAATATTGGAAAATTAGGATTGATATTTAATAATGGTTTTAAAAAGATCTCCGCCCCCCCCCCACCTCAGCATTTGGAAAATTCTAAAGCAACTATGGGAACCCTTTGAGCAGTTAATTTTTTAAATTTTTTTCTATTGAACCTAGTCACAACATTTTTTTGAAAGTTTTTAATTTAAACTTTAAGTAACTTTATTAGTCTAATCTTTAAATACAAAAACTTTTAAAATTTGGAAACTAGGCGTAAAAGAGCTTTCAATGAATAAAAAGAATTACATAAAATAACGGAACTTAGTTTGTTAACCTAACAATACGCAATTCCTTAACCTTTGACGCAGATGAGACACTTTAATTGCAAGTAAAAATATATTTCGGTATAATAAATCATAAAATTAGTCTAATATTTACTAAAAATCTTAAATATTCTGAAATCTATTCTGAAATATATAATTCAAATAGTAGTTTTAATTTTTTCATTTATAGTCAAAAATTTAATAAGTGATTTTGTTAATTAAGGAAACTTCAATGATGAATTACTATTTCTTGGATGTAATTAATTTCTAATAAGTGTAAATTTTGAAGTGAGCCGCGTTACAAGAATTTTACCTTTACAACAAAAAACATTGATATTCTCTATTTCATAACTAGAAATGGCCAAAATATATTATTTTCATTTGTTTTGATTTTTATACTTTTTAATGAAAAATAAAAGAGTTAACACTTCATTAACTTTATTGGAAATGTGTGCACTTCAGTGTCAAATGTCAGTAGATTGCCTCTCATAGTGGAGAACTTATAGAACTAAAATATTGCGTTCTAATAATAATGGAAAATTAAAATTTAATAAAAGTTTTGACAAGGTCTCTTCCCAGCCCTTCAGCATTTGGAAAATTAGAATTCTGTAGAAACTAAGTGAACAGTTAATTTCATTTAGTAAATATTGTTCCATTTAACCTATTCATAAAATTTAAACTTTTTTTTAAAGTTTTTGAAAGTTTTAAACATGCTTTAAAATTTAAGAAACTTTATTAGTCCAATCTTTAAATACAAAACCTTTTTTAATTTGATAACTTTGTTCAAAAGAGTGAACAACAGTGAACAACAAGAATTAGATGGTTAACAAACTAAATTCCGTTATTCTTACACAATGAAAAGAATTCTTTAACCTTTGACGCAGATGGGACATCGGTATTCCTTTCACGTATTTTTCAATTACAAGCAAAAATATATTTTGTTATTTTTAATTCTAGAAACAGTTTAGTAGTTACTAAAAAATCGGTTAGATTATCGGTACTTGATACTAAAATAAAAAAATCCAAATAAAATATTTGTAATATTTCGAAAATTTGATTTTGTACATTGCATAAGTTTAAATGTGTAATAACTGTTTCTTAGATCTAAATAACTGCAAATCAAAGCAAATATGTAAATGGAAGTGAGCCGCGGTTTAAAAATGTAACTTTACAGGAGCAAAAAGTACTGTCTCATTATGTATTTTATGATAAAAAATTAGAATGCTTAATATATTTTCGTTCGTTTTGAACTTAATACAATTAAAAGGTATGAAATATATCTATATAAAAATTTTTTGACACAGTTCTGACGGGCTGTTGTCCGAGCACTTAGTGGCTGGAAAATCACGTGGTTAGGATACAGTTTTTCCATATTGTCATCAGCATAAAAAGTCAAAGGTATTGTTTTTCTATAAACATCTATAAATTTAAAACATTTTTCTCTACTGCTATTATTACGCTCTTAATTCAAATTCAAGACTATGAGAATTATTTTATTTTATTACTATAACGAAATTTTGGACTACATTTTAAAATAAAGCTTATTAAAGTGTATTCTTATTAAGAGTTTTATAATTATTTTTCTGCAATCAATATATTGATTGTTATAAATACAGTTAGAGATTCTTTAAATGATTTAGAACTTAAAGACCAGCTTCATGCACAATGTGATACAAGCAAAAATGGTATTTAACATATCTGCCCGTTTGGTAATATTAAATAATTGTCGCGGACTCAAATTTGTTCGAGCAACAAAATGTTTGAACAATATAAATGTTAGTTTAAAAACTGATTACTTGGAGAAATTATATCTGTTCACCAATAGATCTAAATATTTATAATACTAATAGATAATATTTGGACATGGAAATAGAGGCACAAGAGTAAGCAAGCGGAAATACTTTTAGTACGTATATGTAAATGAATCATTTTAACTTTAGAATAAATACTGTTTCATCTCAATAAATAACAATTATTACGAAGCAATCATACGGGATGGTGAGAGGCAGCGAAAAGGGGGATCAGCCCCTTCTGTTTTATGAAAATTGTGCGTCGAAGAACATAATCTGGATCTCAATTCTAAAGAGTATGAAGGAAAACTAATGTATATCAGATAAAAGCACATATTCTTGTTAGTAGGGAGAATTTTACTGTGGATGTTTGAATTCGATTTTTCACTAAGAAAAGTTCTTTAAAAAGTATTCATGTTGTTAGGCATGGAAATTCTTCTAAATACTTGTCTAGTGTCTCAACAATTAACTAAATTCGGTTCTGATGAAATCTTTGATATCTGTAAAGTATTTAGAGACTAGTTCAAGTAATAATATTTCCCTAATGCAAATTTCAAATAAAATCTCAAGACAAATTTGTGAATCATTAATATCTGTAAAGTGGTAATTTAAAACTGAACCTATTAGTACGGAAAAAGAAATTCTTATTAATACGAAAAATAAAACTAACCAATTTGTTCAAATAATTTTATTAAAACATTTTATAAATTACATATATTTCAAACTGCATCTAGGCATTACAAGTTACTTTACAAATTAGTTTTAAAACAATACCTTCCGTATTTTACATGGAGCTCTAACAACATTTACAATGGAGTTTTTTTTAGCTACATTTCACATTAAACTTGTGCTTTATTTGCACAACATTTCACATTAAACTTGCGTTTTATTTACACATCAAACATTGATTTAACTTGGATTTCTTAAAGTTTACAATATGATATCAAATATGTCATATATCTTTGATATTTAATTACACAATGCAAGAGTCATAAATATTTATAATCTATTGAAAATTCTCCTTGTAAAAATATGTATCAGAAAAAAGAATGAACCTGAATGCATTAAAATTTAATTCTCAATTTTGTAATTTTAAATAGTATCTAAAAAAAAATCTNAGAAAAAAAAAAAAAAAAAAAAAAGGGTTTTGAAAAAAGATTTTAAATTTAAAATTAAGAAGTCTCTATTGCACCTGAAACTTATATTTTGAAAAATATAATTTTTAAAATTTCAGAAATTGACTTAAAACAAATTTATATGAAAGGCAGATTTGCGCATTTAGGTTTCCAGTAGATTAGATTTTAGACTGCAATTTTACATAAAATTGGAACTAGATTTAATTTCCGTTCAAGTTATGAGGCTGTATAAAATTTAAACTGTTAATTTATAACTTTCAAAAGAGGGCAGTTAAAAGAGTAAATTTTTATTAAAATTAGCTACTTTTTCTAAGTACGGATTTTTCACCTTTAGTCTTGTGTATAGTAAAATCCTGAAGATTTACTGCTACTTAGTGTTTCGAGCAAAAAATAGATAAAGTTTGATTTTTGAAAACACGATCAGTATAGTGTCTGAAGAAATCGGGGAACTCTTGCGTTCGATAAGTCACTGTTGTATCCTTTAATAGCACACATCAAAAAAGAACAACTAGTTTCAAGTTCTTAAAACAAGACACTGCCGTTACAAAGATTGATTTAAGGTTTCTACACAGCTCAAGGATACTGATCCACCATTAGAAGCGCACATGTGTGAATCGAGAATCTCCGAAACGGCTGAACGAGTGTGAAACATGACGAGAAGGCAGAACGGCCGTCTACCACCTCCACGTCATATTCCACCCTCGTCTAGAACATTCCGAAACTTCCGATTCATACTTGCACACTTATGCTGCAGATCGATATTCCCAAATTGCGCAGATCTGCTTGCTATATCATCGCCTATAACCGAGCTAATACTGGCTGCACTTCATTCAACTGTGTTTACTTTGAGTTAATCGGTGCTATATTAACCGTTTGAGTGAGGTGAAGAGCTATCACTTGTTATGTGCCAAAAATGCGGAGAAGCGCTATTGTACTGAAAATGCTGAGGCGTTGCTGTTGGTTAGTATAGGTTGGTAGTAGTTAGTAGTAGTTGGTGGTTAGTAGTGTTGTACGCATTCCGCACTATTAGCATATATATAAGAAAACTCTTCAGCACTCAAACGGTCAAAAGTTGAACCTACATCTAAAAATAGACAATGAGAATTTCATAGAAATTATACTTCAGACAATTTAACTTAATATTGGTAAACACTATTAGAGTGTCCAAAAGTTGGTTTAACTTTTTGTATTATGTGACCCTGATTTCGTATCATTTATGACATCTAATATAGATAATTATCTTACGTGGCTCCCAAATTTTGGCTTTATTTCTCTTCCACCGGTGGAACGTTTGCTTTGTTTTGTTCACGTTACTATTTCTCTTACACGGCGAATCGACCAATGATTGCCGCTAAAAATGTCACATGCCAAACCTAGATGAGGTGGCTCAACATATAGCGCTTTTAAAAACGGAAACTGAAATAACCAGAGAGCATCAGCTGCGGCAATCTCATACTATTAAGCTAGGCAGAAGTGAGTAGTCTTTGTCGATAGATCTCTATTTTAGTATTTTGTCGAAAGCGCTTTTTTTCACGAATTTATATATTACGAATTTATTTGACAATTTTTGATTCATATCACGAATTATACTATAGCACATTTCTAATAGGTTTAACGAATTACATGTCATTTATTTGAATCCAAATTTATTTTAATGACTTAGTATTTACTAAAAAGATGTAATTATTTTTTTAAAAAAGTTGTTATATGGATTTGAATGATTGTTTTGAATTCTTAGAATTTTGTGCATTTGCAATGTACCTAAGTTAGTAGCGAGCGAAGCAAACCATACAAGATTGCGCAGCAATTTTCGGGGTTGGAGAGCGTTAGCGAGCAGGGGGCGCAGCTCACTAGTTCTATTGAATTTATATTTGCACAGAACATTTCTCACCAGTTTTAACAATGATCCGCTTAGGATAGAACACAAATCAATGCAAATTTGAAGATTAATGAATCATTTTTTGGAATTTGCAAATCTGCATTTCAGACAACATTTAAGGATTGAACAAGCTTTTTGTTATCTATGTATTAAACGCAATTGCAACTTATTATGAGAATCTGAAAATTATTCAAAATTTTGCTGTTAGATATAAAAATGAACACATTAAGAAAGTTTGTTTATACTTTACCTTATAGATTATTCGGGTATCTGTTCAAATAGTAGATTCAAACTTCTATCCGAAATTTTTGCCCTCTCTGACCAAGAACCTATATTTGTAGCACTTTTGCACAAGATCGGTATAGTTAAAAGAAATAGTTCAGTTTAAAAATAAGAGTTAGAGAACTTTTGAAACACTCATTTGAGTCGAAATCTATTTATTTACTTAGCACCAAACTTACGATTTTTCAAATCTTAAATTGGCAACATTTAATTTATACGTGAATAAGTTGAACCTATTACTTTTTTAAAACACATAAATACTCATTTCATTTTATAAGAAACATATCAATGTTGAAAGATTTAAATCCCTTCCTTAAAAATATATTTTAGAATTTTAATAAATTATCTTGAATTTGGATAGGTCGAATAAACCTGGTATTTATACTAAGTTAACATTCTCAACTGAAATGGTTTTAAATTTTCGAAGAGATTTAAAGAGACTTTTGCTGCAATATAACATTTAAGTTCTGACTTGGTCATCTAACTTATAAAACTTACTTCAAAACAAAGTTTAAGTATAATTTATTTGGAACTTTAAGTACCTTATAGTTTATGTACCCATTTTCGAAATTTTCAATTAAAACAAGTTTTGTTTATCAGGATTATGGAATATTCTGCATCCTGTAACGATTAATTTGTGTACGAACCTTTTTAAAATAAGCTCTACCATTTATGCATTGAAAACTAATGTCTAGTACCCACTTTTCTAGTTAGAAATTAGCTTTATATCTAGTTAAGAATCCAGTATAGTTAGATAAAGTCATACTTAATCGAGAACAATTTACAACGAAACTAGTTTAATACACAAGATAGAACGTTTTTGAAGTCTACCCGTATTACAGCGGGATTTCAGCCACGATAGTTAGCTGGACAGCAAGAACTAACATTTGACTAAAGTCTACGAATACCTTAGGGTTATGATAACTAGAATGAACAAAAATTCAACGATATTTTGACTTAAATACCTGCCGATTCGAAACTAACTTCACATTAAACTAAGATTTGTTTTATTAATTTATACACTAAACGTATAACGATTTCATATACCCGCTAATCAATTCTGCAATGCTACGCTCTGCTAATGCGTTAAATTCAGATTTTTTGCGTAACTTTGTAGAGCTAAAATATTATTTAACTAGTGCCTGGTTAGTCAGGATCGGGAATTTGAGATTTGGAGGTGTGCATCCACTATGAGAATGTTATGGTTTGTGATAAGATCAACTCTGCAAAAGAGTTTATCCGGGAAAATTTTCAACCATACGTCATTTTAACATGTTTTTATTTTTGATCAAATTTTACAGCCAATTAAAATTTTTTCCTGAATTGCGCATAAGTGACCAATATTTAACACTTCACTTTTAATAAAATATTAACTAATTCAACAATTAATGAAATATTTATTATGAAATTTTAAACGTTTATTTATATTTCATTCTTCAAAATCTTCACATTTCTGAATTATTTTCTTACAGTAAGAGCATGGACAATTACAAGACTATGCATTTAAAAAAGATTCACGAACTAAGACAGTTTCAGGGTATTTATTGTTCATGTTGCTCAATAGAGATCTTCAAAATTAAAGCTAAAATGTTTCATTTGTGTTTTGTATTTTATTAATTTTAGCTTTTTGGTATAAGTAATAAGTCATCCAGTCTTAGTACAAATCACTAGTTCTAAAATGTCTTCCAAGTTAAGAATTTGTTTTAGCTTAAAAAAATTCAATTTCTGACTTCGTAAATAGTTATTAAAATAGATGCAAGCTTTTAAAACTTAATTGGTATCTTTAATGCACCTGTGAAAATTTTATTTTATCCGAATTAGAAATTTCAAAATTCAAATAAAGCTGAATTTCAGTATTTCTAAAAAAGATTTTTCCACGCAATTTTCACTAAACTTAATAAAATAACTGAAAATGATCGAAACCGCATAACCCTAATTAAAAAAACTTACTATATCATAATTGAAATATAAGAATTAACTCTTCACTCTAGATACTCTTAATACAAGAATTTTTACCGCGTAATTATGCCCCATTGTTTAAAATTATTTTGCCGCCGAGTCAATGAATTGTTAGCTTATGGTTAAAATATATATTATAGTTAGTATTATGTTAGTCTTATGTTAGTATTTAGCCAGAAATAACGTACATGAAATATGAATGCATAACTCAATTCCTTAAACATGAATTGCTTCAAATTTGCTCATCCAGGCATATTTACATTAAAAAGGGAAAATTTTCTAAATTTATTTACTTTTTGAAACTATGGATAGATAGTGGCAGATTCTTTTAAATTTTTAAGATATCCTTTTATCACGTGCTATGCTCATAGCCAGTTTCGAACAGCTAAACTAGCCGAAGCATCCGTAATAAATATTGTTCAATGTTGAAATTTTTATTTGAACAGATACTTTTGACACTGAATATGTATCAAAACAGCTAAAAACATTTAAGAGGTGATATGAAGCAAATTGAGGCAAATCAATTTAAAGATTATCGTTATGCAAATAGACTCGGCGGCGAAATAAGATTAAAAACAAGACTAGTTTTGTAGAGACCCATTTATTAATGTATTAAAAATAACTTATTAGAAATATAATTTCAGTTTATCTTAAGAAATCAACTGGCAAGTTGAAATATTTTGTTTACCAAAATTCTAACTTATCTAACATTTTCAGTGCATGCGATAATGTGTATAATTAGTTCGATTTACAGATAAAAATTACTGTTACGCCAAGGCGTGTTAGAAGCTACCAGTTTTCTTTTGAGTGGCAAAATTAGAACATTTCTTGAGCAAACCTGGTGCGTTCCGCTACGCTAACTTAATTACTAGACTACGCTAACTTAATTCTCAAGCTTTATATAAAGCACATTCTTTTAGATTTGCATATAGATTCTTTTAGATTTGCATATTTGCATATAGAATGTGCTTTAGATTTGCATATAAAGCACATTCTTTTAGATTTCATAACTAAAATGGTTATTGCCTGTAGATTATATATAAATGATAGACAAATTTTAAATTTAAATTGGTTTTGTGAAATTTATCTTAATACAGTTACGTAAATGAAACTAAGACCTAATGTGGGAAGTGCCAACTTAGCTTTGATGGAAAACAATTAATGTTGTATAGTTAACTAAGATTAGGACAAAAATAAAATTTCAAAAATGCGATACTATGACGAGACGGCTAGTCTCTATAGCATGAAGGGTTTTAAATAATTTAAGTGATGGGTACACAGACAGATCCGGAATAGTAAGATAAAATTGCTATTTCGAACAGTACGGGTTACCTTAAATACGAAAACTGGTATTTAATAGTATTTTACTGGTGAGATAGGATTAATTGATAACTATCAATTTCATAAAGAGTGTTTTATTAAGGTAACACTAAATTTGTGATATTTTATGTACTAGGTTTCGGGTTTCTAAGCATCTCGTTACCTCAAAGAGTTTTAAAATTTTGATTTAATAAATACCGGTTTTCACCCAGGCCCTGAAATTTTTTTTAAAGATTAAAACAAGTTTAAGAGTTCATTTTAATAATATCCTGAAAATTTTAGGTGCGAATTTTGTCTATCACATATCAATCCCTCAAATCTTTTTTACTTCAGTTTTGCTTAAACTTCAGATTAAGTGTATTTTAACAGTGGACTTTGAAATTAACCCCCCCCCCACACACACACACATTTGCGATTCTAAAATACGAAAGTAACGCATGATGTATTTGGTGGAAATACATTGAAAAAGAATTTAAAAACTTGTAATACCAAAATTAAATCAGATATAAAGTTTTATTTATCTAAATACGTTTCGTCTGAGAACCGAACGAAGGTATTTTAATTTTTAACAATTCTCTGAATTCAACGATTTGAATTTAAACTGCCACAGCAAAACAATTCTTTTGAATAATACAATTTTTAGATTTTAGTTAGTATACTGGACAATAGTTCTGAGGAAAAACACATATAAATCGAAATTAGTCCTTTTGCGCTAATATTTAATTTTTCTATAATATGTCATAGCTGATAACGAGCGATAGATAACAATAAGCTTGTCTTAATAATTTTAAGACTATTAATAGTACGTATATAGACATTAGAGAAGGTGCGTCTACTTTTTAGAGACTAAATTCAATATAAAATATTTAATGGGTAAATATGACTCAAAATAATTTAAACCTAAAAACTTCTAGATTTGATAAAAAGGAATATTTAGGTAAATAAGATTTAATTATTCTTTAAGTTTAAGAAAAATCTCTGAAATAAACTTTTAAACTATGTACACTTAAATTTCATATAATTTACAAATATGTATTTAGATTTAATTAAAAATATTTATGCACTTAATTCTTATAAGAGAAAAACTTAAATTATCAAAATATTGAAAATGGAATTTTCATATAATTCAAGGAGAATAAAAATAAACCTCGTGTTCATTCGAAGAAATACGATCAGCGTTTCTGTTATGTCATGACGACTAGGCAACTGAAGTAGATCACCTTGGCAAACTACGATCCTCATGGCAGCTAGGTCAGCAATGGACATCTTGGCAAACTACGATCCTCATGGCAGCTAGGTCAGCAATGGACATCTTGACAAACTACGATCCTCATGGCAGCTAGGTCAGCAATGGACATCTTGACAGACTGATGCTCATGGCAGCTAGGTCAGCAACGGACATCTTTGAAAATACGGTCCCCAAGGAGACTATATGACGAGGAAATACTCAATGCAAAGCCTGGTTTTAAGCATAAAACAAAATGTCTTTACTCTTATGATCAAACTAACATAGGGATTTTACTTTAGTTAGAGGCAGTGTTTGATATCATTGGGTGAAGTTTTATAACTATTAGCTACGCAAATCTCAGTTAACCCAACAAAATCTTAATTTTACGAAATTCTTAAAAACTTGTAACTATGTTTATATTAGTCCGAACATTTAATTCCTACTCGTAAGACCTCTGAACTATATGCTTGCTTTTTAAATATCATTACAGAAATCTACGAACAAAGACAGACGGAATTTAAATGAGAATGAAATTTCAATTACCAAAAACGTTAAATAACCACGGAATTAAGAGATTTGCAGTCAGATATTCGTGAAAGTTATTTTGGAGCTTTGAATAAATGACCAAATTTCATTAGTCTCTTGATCATAGATAATTGGCTTTTATTGGTTGATAATTGACTTTCATCAACAGAAGTATACAACCAAGTAACTAAATGAATCACAAATAATTTACATTGCTAAATAGTACTTAAAAATACTGTAACTTGAAAAGGATTGTTTATAATTAGAGAGAGTATTAAAAAACAATTTGGTACGTAATTCATGCTACAAGAAAATTCAACTTTTTTTTAAATATTTTCGATTTTTAAGTTTAAATAAGCTCTTTGCCCTAAATTTCTCTTTAAATATCAAGATTTGTTAATTTCAACTCAATTTACATTTCTTTATAGATTGTAGGGAAAAATCTACGCATTTTTCAACTAATTTCCATACTGCGCAGAAAGAAAGTTTTGGAAAAAAAAACATGAAAATAGTCCCTTTATGAAAGTTTTGGAACATTGAAATTACTATTATATATGTTGCAGCTAGAAAATTTCAAAATAAGCCGACACAAGGTTTTTTTTATTGATCTCTAGTGTCAAAAAAGCTTCATGGGATAGTCAAAATAAGAGCATGGAACTTATTCAATTTTCAGTTCAAAGCAAAATTTTTATTGAGAACAAAGTTTTTCCAATAAAAAGCAAAATAACACTAATATTGTCAAATGTTTTACAAATTCTTGAGATTTTATTATGCTTTTTATATCATTTAATTACAAAGTGGTCAAAGTTAGAAAATAGATTTTAGAGAGTCACGATTTTGGGAGTAGTCCACTGTAGTCTTAAAAAAGCAATTAAGAGCCGTGGTGCCGCCCCCCCCCCTGAGCGTACGCCTTCCAATGATGCTACCTAAGCATAGGCTGATAGATACCAATTCTGCTCTTCGCTGTAACCGACCACAGTTCTGACGTAAAATATTCTCAGTCGGATCATGGTTTAGAAGCTAGTTACCATCAGACTCATCGTGAAAGGATTTACGCAATTTTTAAGACTTAAAATTAAATTTAATGTAAAGTCTAAAAATGTATAAAATATTAGTCAAAATAAGTTCAAAACTATACATGTTTCATGCCACGCTAATGGCTCTACAGTAAATTCTAATTCATAAATTTCAAAATACCTAAATTAATGTTATTACCCGAGTTTTTAACTATTTTGTAATTTCAAAAAGAATTAACTATACATTAATATTAAATCTTTAAGGAAAAATTTTATATTCTTAATTCTTGATGATATTCTTGATAAAAATAACAAATTCACACCTGCACCCTAGCTCATCTCCAACATTATACAAAATCTACATGCAAAGTTTCAAGCAAGTCTAAAGTAAACTATTATGTGTGCTGAAGTAAAAAATCTCCTAATCTACGTTCTGGAAATACATTTAAATTAATAACAAAAGTCTGAGGGCAAAAACTCAAAGTTTTCAGAAAATGATATGTCTTTATATAAAGTTTATATAATATATAATAAATTGAAAATTTAATCTTTTAATTTATTCAGACTAAAAGGTTAAATTTTCAAAGCTTAAAAATATTCAAGTGTCTTTATGAGTCTACTTTCATTTTCATTTGCGAGTGCGAAAAAATTAATATCATTTCAAAAGGTGGATCAAAAATTTAAAAGGTTTTCAAAAGCCAATAAATACAACGTTCTAACGATGAAATGTTAAACAGTAGACTCATAGAATTTCTATTAAACAATTCTTTGATCAGATCAAAATAAATCTTAACTTCCTTACCCAATCTAAATCGGATAATGATGACCAACATTCTTCTGTAAGGAATAGTTTTTTTAATCTAGCATAAACTTCGTGAAGTAAAGTATCAAACATCTATTTTTCAAGTAGCTTCTTGGATCCTGCAAGAAAATAGGAAACCTGTCATTAAAAATATAAAATTTGCTGCATACACAGTGGAATGTTTTTATACTTTTATGTAATATACTTCAAGTTCGTTGATAAACGTTGTATACTTATTACTAATATAGATAAAATTAAACTAATACTACGACAATACTAGAGTTCGATGCTATATATTCAGGCGCTTAAATCTCCAATTCCGAGAAGAATTGAAAAAATAGAAGACTTAATATTTTAGTTCATTTTACAGTTTTCCAACAAATCTCTCGTCTGAATGAGATTTTAACAGTTTCGAATTTTTTAATCTGTGTACTTCAGAATTCCTGAAGAAATTATTAGTTTCTGATAATTGCAGAAGAACCTAACTAAATTATAGATTGATATTCGTAGCTAGATGTGGTTGACCTACGAATGAAATTTAAAGTACGCAACCACCTGGTAGAAAGTTACCGCGCATTTCTTTACATCGAATAAAATCATGAAATCGATTATACATAAAATGATAAGCTAACAACATAACACAAGCTAACATTCTAAATCTTTAGTTTACAGTCACTGGCCAAATTATTCGACGCACTGTAAGATTCTATACAAAATCTTAATTATCAAGTGATACTACTATACAGCTGTATTGTTTTTACGCAACTGAAACCGGTTTGCACTAGTTTATGTTGTGAAGTACTCAATGCAAAGCCTAGTTTTAAACATAGAACAAAATGTCTTTACTCTTATGGTCAAATTAACATAGCAATGTTTCTTTAGTGATTAATAAGTAATTAATAAAATTTAGGGATTAATAAGATGGCTTGAAAAACTCCGTTTTGAGTTTGAACACAGATTTCTAGATTTCAGCGCCAGTCAAACAGAATTAGATACATTGTCTTTCAA
Organism: Parasteatoda tepidariorum; assembly: GCF_043381705.1. Classification (NCBI taxonomy): domain Eukaryota; kingdom Metazoa; phylum Arthropoda; class Arachnida; order Araneae; family Theridiidae; genus Parasteatoda; species Parasteatoda tepidariorum. Next base: position 9,984,011 of record NC_092211.1, read on the forward strand.
CGTAAATTGTGAAACAATGAGGTTGGATTTGCAGCTTTAATTGTTTGTAGTTGCGTCTAAATATGCCAAAGTTTGAGTTTTACAAATTACCAAACGCTAGTTCCCCAAATCTAAGCTCTCATGCCCAGAAAATCAATGCTATGTTTGCTTCATCCTATATACGTTTTTTAACTAGCAAACCTTTGAAAAAAAAAATCACTTCAGAAGTAGATTAACAGATAAGCATTTACCCTCGTACCTTAAAATTAGTAGGGGAGAGTGGGGTCAATTGTAACAGGGTACGATTGTAACAGAGCAAATATTTCGAGTGTCGGGTTCTAGATTTGGTTCCTAGGTGGTGCACAAGGTGTATTTAACAAATCTACATGTACATCCCTGATGGCAACCATTTTTATGTACTTTTGAAAGAGTTACATCACAAAAGATATTTTCACGTCACGCAAGTACTTTTTTTGGTATTAGAATATTTTATTGTAACAAAGTAATTTTGTTTAAACAAATAAAAATTAGTAACCGAATATGTAAGTGGACACCTTAATTAACATTTCAATAAAAAAAAGATTAGTTTTGCTAATTAACTAGCATTGTTTTTAACAAATGAAGCTGAAATGGCGTCTTGGGGACAATTGTAACAATAAGTAAAGGGACGATTGTAACAGCTGAAAATAAATAATCTTATGTTTACAAACCATTACTTAACTCTTTAAGAACCACCAATAGTTTCCTATATCATTTATATTATGTTGCATGTGCATTATTTTATTTGTCACCTTTCACAGCATAAATTAAAATTTTTAACCCCTTAAAGTTAAAAGTTTAACCCTTTAGGTCTCTGCTCATTATTATTTTTACTCCTAAAATATCACTACTATTTTGATCAATAAAAAAATATATCACAACTATGATAATATGTATAATTAACTATGTTTTAGTTGAATTTATGAACTGTTACAATTGACCCCGTAAGTGGGGACAATTGTAACAAGTGCACGACTGTCAAAAATTGTTAATAACTAATATAATAATATTTAAAATCAGGTATTTAATTTTTTTTCTAGTAGAGGATAGTCTACTTTACTCGTCTGTCAATTAATACTAATAATATATTGGATTTTTTGTTAGTAAAAAATAGTTAAGTAAAAAATGTTACAATTGACACCACTCTCCCCTAGACCTCACTTCGACACTCAATATAAGTAACTTTTAAAAATTAAATCGTAATTTCATTCATCTCAAATATTTTAAAACTTTTATACAATTTTGTATTTCAGAAGATTTTACTTAGCCCACTAAACTTTTCAGATTTGTTGAAAAAGTGCCCATCCCTGCTCTAGGGCTAACAAAATAGACCGCAGAAAAAGATTGCCTTTTCTCTCGCCGACCAGAGACAAATCCTGTTCTAAACAACGACCCCACACCTAAACTTGAAATAGTTATACCTCGTTACAGTAACGGGTTCAGACGAATGACTAGGGGAGTTCTTACTTTAGACAAACTATAGCTTATTCCCTTTACAGTGACATATTTCAGAAAAATTGATAAAGAATGGAAAATTTGACTCTTCAATTTTGTTCTTTAGATTATAATAAAAGTTAAAATGGTTTCATTACAAAAATAACATTTTAAATGCAACAACTACTGTATTTATAATTTTTGCATACACATAAAAGGTAATGGATTACACACACATCTTATTCAACTAAACAAAATTTTGAAGCTAAATATAATACAACAAGCATAATATAAAAATACGATTTTCAATACATAAATTTTACAGTATGGTATATCCCAAAACCCCTACCCACATTTCCCTCACTCGACTGAAGTCATTATCGGTGAAAAACTAGAACTTATCTTATCAGGAAAATAGTGAATTCAGTGTTCTAAAGTAGAAATGAACTAAGCTCGGGCTTCACAAAGACTTTAACAAAATTAAAAGTTTATGCAACCTAAATTTAAAAAAAAAATATAACTCTAAACTCCATTATTAAGCTTGAATATACAATATTTTGGAATTCAGTCTGAAACAGTCACAAAACTTTATAAGTCAATTCAATATCGGAGAAGGAAAAAATTACTAAGTTTTAGAAGCAGACTGTTAGATATAGTATTTAAAGTATGTGCAATGTCTAGTATTCAAAAACTAATAATCACGGTAAATCCCGTGAAAATATATATATATAAATAAAAGATTAAAACTATTGTTTCGTAAAACTTTAGTTTGACTGTTCTTCGTCAACTAATCACAATTTTATTTCAAGTCGTTTTTACTCAATAATCTAAAGATAATTTTAACTAAGCGAAACTGATAATTTTAACAGTAATACTTTAAATAAGTCAATATCCCATTAAAATATTCGAAAAAGAACTGTTTTTAAATTTCACTAGAGAACCAAATTAATAAAAGAGGTATATTAATCATTCTCAAAAGCATACCTGACAACATTCACTCTTTTCGAGAACGGATTTTCCAAGTGGTAGTAAAACAATTACCGAAAAACTATCTTCCTCAAAAATATATTTATATTTTAATCAGGTTGAAATTCGCTATCGTAAGGAATAATATGCTTTTATATATTTGTTGTAATTATTTATGTGTAGTGGTGGTCAAACTGACTTAAAATTATTATTATAAATCTAAAAGTTTAGTGAAATAACATGATTTTGCTAGCACTTTAAATATGAAAATAAAATCTTCCGGGAAAACCGGAAAAGTTGGCAGTTATGTTAAAAGCAATCACGAATTTTAGGCAATTGCAAGCATACCATCAATTATCTCAAAAAACTTTAAGTATATGTAAAAGTAGCGAAAATTAGAAAAAGACTTACCGTAAAGTTCTGTAAAAATACACTAGCCTACCAACTCATAAAAAAAAACTCACAACAACAAAGCAAAGATACGAAGAACTCGTTTGGTCCCAATCTTGCCCCATATTTTATATCCCTTAATATCGATAACGATTGGAAATTATTGTCTATCAAAGTTGAATTGAGTTGATGATGAAGAGGATCCATGCCACCCGCGTTTTTTGAGGCCGAGCGTTATCACCTGCCAAAAGTTCTGTAGTGTGGAGGTAGCGGGTTCGAATCCCATCCTATCATGGATGTGTCTTCGTTCTGTCCTTATTTAATTGTAAATCTGTCTTTCTACTTGATAAAGGTTCCGCAGAGGCATGGTTCCTAGCAGATTACCTAGCAGGTCAGTGAGCAGATGGGTGACCATTTGGATTAGTCTGAGTAGGGACCGAGGGTGTGCTGCATGGGTCCTCGTTAAGCTATTCCACCGTAAAGTGCTCGACTTCGCATCCCTTCTAAAGAGGATCAAAATTGTGATGGCATGTCTTCGAATTATCCTCAGTGATGTTTCCCAGACCGTCGCCAATTGTGCAGCTTTAGAGTGACTTAAATAAAGTACCTACGTACCTATTTGATAAAGACTTAAAACCAGTGCTTGCGTAATTGAATGTATGTCATGTAATTGAGAACATGCATGTAATTGAGCACACAAGTAGGCATGCATCAATGAATAAAATACTCGTTTGTAATATATCTTCTGTGAGTTGAGTAAGATGAGGTGACTTTTCAGGGTTGGGAAAAATTCTAGCAAAAGTTGCTGAGGAAATGACATTTTTAGAGAACGATGAAAGAGGCCTCCCTGGATAAGTGGTCTCACCATTCCACCAAACGCTCTCTAACTTGGAAGTAACGGATTGCATCGCCATCCTGAATGTATTATTGCAATTTCCTTCTCGAGTTTTTGTCTCGCAGTGNTTTCCTTCTCGAGATTTTGTCTCGCAGTGGACTGATTGTAAAGACACGGTTCCCAATAGAATATCGAAGTCAAGTGTTACTGATTGAGGTCAGTAAGCGGGTGGGTGACCGCTTTGATCAGCCAGCGTATGGACCGATTGTGCGCGATATCAGTCCTCGTGAAACTGTTCTACCGTAAAGTGCTTGACTTCAGGTGCAAGCCATCCCTCTACAGAGGATTAAAATTGTGATGATAGGTCTTCAAATCATCCTTAAGGGAGGTTTCTCAGACCGTTGCTAATAACCCGTTGTGCAGCTCTAGTACGAAGTAAATTAAATACCCATCTGCCTATATCAAGCTTGAGCTATTTGTTCTTGATATTGACAAGGGTTGATAAGCCGTACTTTTAAATTAGCATACAAGCTTGCCTATGCATGTTAAGTCAGTAAATAAATTAATAGAACGATACAATATTTTAATAGACAACAGTTTGGTTGTTGAGCTCAGGGAATAGAGCGTTCGCCTTCCAATGAGGTGAACCGGGTTTGAATCCCACCAATGACTGGTCGATACGAATCCACATTCGGCTTGCATCGACTATAGTGCCGACGTGAAATATCCTGAGTGGTAGACCGATCACTGGTTAGAGTCCCTTTGCCGTCAGGCTAACCATGGGAGGTTCTCGTGGTCTTCCTCTCCATGTAACGCGAATGGGATTAGTTCCATCAAAAAGTCCTACACGAAGGTAAAATTTCTCCCAATACTTGATCTAAGAATCCCCTTTGTTTTCTGGATTGGGTTTTAAATTACGAGGATACGGAGTTGAACATTAGAAGTCGTATACCCAAAAATTGGGTCGGCTGTTTAACGACGATTGTAATATAAAATAAAATAGTCTGGCTGTTAAAATCACACTAGAGTTTCTCTAATGTTCTAATGGGGACGATCTGCGATTCATCCTACTCATGATTCGAATTCACGCGCATTATACTACCACAGTTTAAATCGGAGAGATGGAAGTAATCGCTCGATCTTCGCACCACGCTCTCCAGCCGGTGAATCATGCCTGTACTGTTCCAGTTCTTAAGCAACCAGTTCGTAACTTTACATTATATTCAAGCAAAAATTTGAAAATTATATTGCCCCAAATTGTAAGATGATAAATAACATATATTACTGTTGTCTGTTCGCTTCGGTTAACCTTTCTTTCACTGCTTGTGGTGCGAAGAAGGTGATGATTTTGATTTCTGTTGTATAACCGGCTTAAAGTCATTATCTCCATGCAGTTGGTGCTGGTTAAAGCGCTGAGGTCTTTTAGTAACTTCAGACACAAAATTGAAACCTCTTTTGCCGCTCGAGACATTAGATACTCAGTTACCTTCCCTATTAAGTCTGTGCCTTTTCTCTAATCGTTTCAATCAAGATACATGTCCTCCTGTCGAATACTTTGAAGCGTACAGGTTTCGGGTTCGATTTCCGTTCTCACCCTGATTGTAACCTTATCAAATTTGTACTATCTGTTCTTTGATTCGATAAAGGTCAAATTAAATAAAATGAAGGGCTTGATTGAATATTCATTTTATGCATGTGAATAAATCAAATAAAATCTAGCAGGGTAGCAAAAAAACAAAATTTCCGCATGACGATATGAACAGATTCGTTCCCCGAAATCTTTGAAAGACCACTACGACAAAAGGATCAGCATATAATGTTTTTATATCGAAAAACCGTTTTTTCTAATGAGTACACAAGTCAGCGAACGTATTTGAAACTTTAAAGCAATTCATAGGGTCAGATGGATTGTTTCAGACTCAAGATCGAGGTATAGCCTCATACATTAACGTTAGGCAGGCCGAAAAATAGTTTTAACCTATTGAGTTAGCAAAGGAATGTGACCTATATTTTACATCTCGAGGGAAAAGGGTTTATAACAACAAATATATTTTCAATGATTAGAAAAATAATAATTATGATATCATGGTGCGTAGCATTTTTAAAAAGTGTTTTAATTTGCTTATTTCTGATTTTTGTTTTTAAAAGCCCTTGAAGGTGCTTTTTACATTGGGTGTTTTTAAAAAGTGCTCAATTTTCCCTTTTTTAAAATGAAATTTTTTTTCTTATGTTGGTTTCGGTCACGTATAGTGCGCTTTTCACATTGTTTTATTCGACGAGTTCACAATTTATTCAACCACAATCCATTTCGGCGTACCTTCGGTCCATAGCGTATGAAAGCACCAATCGCCTTACATGATTGATGAAATACTTGTCAGTCCGCATGTGCGTCTACTGAGCTGTGTTCGGTGAGATTATTGAACTCTGTTGTGCAACTCTGCTGCATTTTCCAAGATATTCTCAATTTCAGACCTCCCCCTTATTTCCCCCTCTGATATCGAACCAAAAAATCTTTTGTTCATTTAATAATGGCTAATATAATCTAAAAAAAGAGTTCTTTACCAGAAACTAGTTATTTTATCATGACCAGGTAAAATCTTTGAAAATTATTTTATTTTATTTTATTATCGTCGTTGAACAACAGACCCAATTTTAGGTTGGCGACTACTAATGTTCAACTCCGTAGCCTTGTAATTTTGACAAGGAAAATCCTGGATCAGTACCCTCAGAGGTATGATTTGTTGTGGTAACATTAAGGACTTTGAGACTCGACAGATTTAACGTGCATCAGTCACCATTTACTACACGGGGAAGATCGAACCCACGACCTCTTGGTCCCAGTGTCCTACCAACCAGGCTATCCCGGCCCTGAAAATTACTTTGCATTATGTTAATGTACATAGAGTTTAAAAATAAATTTTGAGTGCTTAAAAGGTGCTTATTTTTTGTTTAATGGTTTGGCTACTCGAACTGCGATATGTGTTTGAGTAACGAAAAACATGCATTAGACATTTGTCCTGCATTTAAAAGACTTTCAGTGTATGAGCGAATAGACGTGGTTAAAGATCAAAATGTTTATCCCCTAATTCTATTGTAAAAAAGTGTTCATTTAAAAATTGTTTCTGTGGTAAAGCTCCCGAGTTAATTTCACTTCACGAAAGAAATGAAAAACATGGAGTCTAAAAATGAAAACACCCAATGAAGTCGTAAATAAAGCACTGTGGGGGAGGAGGGAAAATGAATTCGATTCTGCTCTATCTCTGGGGCACAGTACCAAATGGTGTCATCAGCCTTTCGTCGCCACAAATCTAAGTCAAAACACTAGGAGTGTTATTTTACGTACTGTGATTGGTGTAATAAAAGATAAAATATTCGCAATAGCAAAAAACTCGTATTCTAACTGATTCTGGTTCTGAAATCTGTGTACCCTATAGGAAAAAAATCCCAGTATAAAATTTTTTATACCGGCTTATGAAACACTGGTTCCGGTATGGTACTGGATCCAGTATTATACCGGACCCAGTACCATACCGGAACCAGTGTTTCATAAGCTGTTATCAAATTGATCCCAGTATAATACCGGAACCAGTATCATACCGGAACCGGTGTTTCATAAGCTGGTATAAAATTTATTCCAGTATGATATCGAACCCAGTATCACTAGTGAACTGCACCCAGCAAACCGGGATGGTGTAACAATTTATTTTTAACACAAGTATAGTGAGGTACTGCAGTTTGATTAATTAAAAACTTACGAAGTTGTTTGAAAAATTAACTTATACAAAATGGAAAGAAAGTTTATCTTTTATTTTCATTAACTTAGAAAAAAAAACGTAAAGACCACTTGTTCCCTCACTGGTGTTTCATCGTTTGGTGATCCAGTGAATAAACACCCCCTTATCTCAGTACTTCATAATGCTATGATGCTTAAAAAAAATAAAACGTAACTTCAATAACTATATTTTGAATTCTCTTTTTCACAGTGAGAAAAATAAAACTATTACATGCAATTAATTCCACTTCAAACATACAAATACAAACACTCACCTTATAATTTTTTCAAAGAAACAAGGCGTTGCAGAAATAATAACAGAGAAGTCTATGTGACCAGGTAATCTAAAACATTGCTAGATGACTTCCTATTGTTTGGCAATAAGCTATTGTTACCAATCAATCTGAAGAAAAACTTACAAATTCTTATTTTTAATCAATATATATGAAATGTTCCTTCACTGGGAAGTGCTCCTGCGCTGGTTGGTTTACCCTCGATAAAAATTTATCCAACATTTCTTTCACTTAAGATGAAAATAAATCTTCGAAATGAATTTGAAGTATACATTAAAATTAAGATTAATATGGTTACAAAAAACGAAAAAAAAAACGAAGTTATTGTGTATTTATAATGCGTTATTTAATAAGCAATAGCACACACTTTTTTTTTATTGATCTAAAAAATCTTAAATATTCAGAGCTAGAAAATTTCATAAATTATTAACAATTTTTCAGTGGGTACCTTTGAAATTTAACATAATAAAAATAAGTTATATTAAACTCTCATTTTTATCGAGCGATATTAGGGCACAATTTATTATGCAGATAGCTATTGATCATCCAAAATAGTTGGATTTAATTACGAAAATTCAAACGAAAAGCAAGAACGTATTGACTTTTACAGCACAGCGATTGTAAGTGAACGGCAGATGGACACGTGTGACGTCAGTTCGCGAATTATCACGCGTTTCAGGTGAAAACGAAAGTAAGTGTTTTTTGATTAAAAATAACTAAATAAATAGCCTTCTTAGGAAAGTAATAAAATGTCTTCTGGGAGTTTTGAGGGATTCTGAATGCATTAAAATTGTAAAAATAATTGACTGTAATTGTCCATTAGCCTGACTGCTAGGGAACTTTAACCCATGATCCGTCTACCACTGCGGATATTTCACGTCAGCACTGTGGTCGGTGCGAGCCGGGTGCGGAATTTGAATCGACCAGTCATCGCTGGGATCGAACCCTGGTCACCTCATTGGGAGTCGAGTGCTCCATCCCCTGAACCACCAGGATTCTAACAATTTAATATTTGAAGAGTTTATAAGTTGAGTAAATGTTTAAATGTAATCAATACCTGCTCTTAGTATAAAATTCAAATTGCTTTAAATGTTGAGACGGCCTTACCTTTTAGGGATCAGTGGCAATATCATTTTTTCTTTCGTAGGAGCACACGTTTTTTTTTGCTAATTCGATATAAATAATAAAGCTGTATAGTATCACCTGATAATTAAGATTTTGCATAGAATCTTATAGTGAGTCAAAAACTTTTGCTAGGGACTGTAAGGGTAAACATACAAGGGTACTATCGCGCATTACCCGGATACCCCGACGTAATGACGTAAATTATTAAAATGACAGTCACTTTAAACAATCCACGCCTAATATACAAATTCAGTAATGACATGCACATATAAAATGACGTCGCTTACGTCATCTGTTAAAAAAAGAATATACCTGTTGAAAGCAGATGCTCGAAATTTAATTCTGTTAATTTAATATGCTCAGCAGAGTAACATACCATTCCAACAAGTTGCCCTCTTCTAATGTGTTAAAGTAAGTTGATATAAAATCTACTTCGTGAAATGGTTGATAAACTAAATTAAAACCTTTTTTTAACCAAAAATAATAATAATCAAATTCTTTGTTAACATTGTAGCGGAAGCGTACAGAGTTTGTGATGAGAATGGCCGATGGTTGTGGGGTAATTGGACAAATTATACTCAATGCTTGGACCTACTACCACATAGTCAGGTAATTCTCTTTCTTTTCTTTTAAATTTTAATTCTACTTAATAATAATCTAGTAAATAATAATCTAATACCTAATATAATACTTAATAACATCTTACTTACAATACTAGAATTATACAATGTTCAAAAATAATATTAGTTTATTAACACCACCTTTTTTGTGAAAATGAGGTATTGCATCAATGTGTTGCCGCTATATTCTTGTACTAAAGTGCTTTAGTTTCTCGTTTTTAGAAGTCAGAATGAGATCAATCAAATATCAACTGCTCTAATTTCTATGATTTATCTTCCTGACAATGGCCATTGTGATGGATTGGTTTAAAAGATCTCACAATCCCTACATCTATCGAGCATTCGCGCTGTTGAAGAGCGATCCGACATTTAGATCAATAATCATTCACAACCGGAAAGTTCTATTTTTCAAGCAAGTTTAAATTTAAAATTTACAACAGATGGTTTTTAAAGGGG
>NC_092211.1:9994027-10035013 GCF_043381705.1 Parasteatoda tepidariorum
CGTACATTCCTTGTAACCTTACGCATTAAGGAAAATCATTTACTGCTTCCTTATATGGAAGTGACAGAGGGAACGATTCTAAAAATAACTCTTCCTTTGAAATATAAATCTATTTATATTTCAATGGTATGTTTTCAGCCTTGAATTCCCAAAATAGAATCTCTCTACGCTTATTCTTTGACAAAGACATTTTATGAAAACGAAAGAGTCTTAATTCTTTTATTAATACAAAAGTATATAATTTTTGTATTACATATATATATAAATAGATAGATAGATAGATATAGATAGATAGATAGATATAGATAGATAGATAGATAGATATAGATGTTGACGTGCAATGACTCAAAGTAGTTGGAAGTCTTTTTTAGGTATATTCAGCTTAAATAGATATCCCAAATTGCGTTAGTGTGTTGCGATTGTAGAATTTGGGGCATGACCTCTCGATTATAATATTCAAGAAGTAGTCGATGGGATTCATGTTTGTTCATCTATTTGTCCAAATCATTCGCTAGAGTTGTCAGAATGTTCTTCAATCAGTCGTGAATAATGAAAGCCCGGTGACGTTTAGCATTATCATTCATGAAAATTCCATCGTTGTTTGAGTACGTGAAGTTCATGAATGGCTGCGAGTGAGCTCCAAGTTTCTGATCATAAACATTTCCAGTCGAGCCGTGATGGCTCAGGGGGTAGAGCGTTCGCCTTTCAATGAGGTGAGCCGGGTCAATACGAACTCAGCATCCGGTTTGGGCCGACCAAAGTGCTGACATAAAATATCCTCAGTGGTAAAGGAATCGTGGGTTAGAGTCCCCTTGTCGTCAGGCTAACCGTGGGAGGTTCTCGTGGTCTTTCTCTCCATGTAACGCAAATTCGGGATAGTTCTATCAAAAAAGTCCACCACGAAAGCAAAATTTCCACAAATATTTGATCCAGGAGTTCCCTTGTCTTCTGGATTGGGTTCAAAATGACAAAGCTACGGAGTATAACATTAGTAGTCGTAAACTCAAAAAATTGGATCGGCTGTTCAACGACGGTTGTAAAATAAAATAAAACATTTCCAGTCTATGATCAGCGTAATCGGATCGGACCATTGTACCCAGTTCCTGCCATGAAACAGGAGCCCATACCAGCATGAAGCCACCATAAGTGTCTTGTTGACAGCTTGGGTTCATGGCTTCGTGGGTCCTACGCCATACTTGAACCCTCCCATCAGACCTGACCAGTTGAAATCGTGACTGATCTGATCAAGCTACACTTTTCCTTTTCCAGGCGTCTACGGTGCAACCAATTCGGTCACGAGCCCAAGAGAGGCACTGCGTGTGATGTTATGCTGTTAGTAAAGGCGTTCTTGTACTACCCTATCCCATTACAGCCAAACTGTACTAATGGACTCCTCCATTTCATGTCTCGGTTTATGCTTGCGGTTTTTTTCCACGCAGCATGCACGAAAGTTCTCTTGTCATCCTAAAAAATATAAAAATATAATATAAAAATATAATAATATAATATAAAAATATAATATTAATTAGAATGCAAAGGAGAATAATGTCTATAACAAAAATAGACAATAGTGTACTTAAAAAGTAAGCTCAAAAGACTATTCCTAACCCTTTTCATAACATATTTGCGTCACTATCGATTTTAGCGACACCTGTGCTATTAAAATAGGTTGACACATACAAAATAAAAGTTTTTTTAAATATGTTAAATAAATATTTTTCAGCATACGTATATATTTTTAGAAATTTTGACACCTATGCAATGATTTGAAATTAATATGAAAGTTCTCTCGTCATCCAAAAAAATATAAAAGATCATGAAACTGTCCTCCAAATGACCCCCTTAAATGCAGTATTTAATATTAATTAGAATGCAAAGGAGAATAATGTCAATAACAGAAATAGACAATAGTCTACCTAAAAAGTAGGCCATAAACATTATTCCTAACCCTTTTCATATCATATCTGCGTCACTATCGATTTCAGCGACACCTGTGCTAATAATGTAGGTTGACACGGACAAAATAAAAGTTTTTTGAAAGATGATTAATAAATATTTTTCAGCATATGTATATATTTTTAGAAATTCTGACACCTATGCAATGATTTGAAATTAATGCGAAAGTTCTCTCGTGATCCAAAAAAATATAAGAAATTATTAAACTGTCCCCCAAATGTCCCCCTTAAATGCAGTATATAATATTAATTAGAATGCAAAGGAGAATAATGTCAATAACAGAAATAGACAATAGTCTGCCTAAAAAGTAGGCCAAAAACATTATTCCTAACCCTTTTCATATCATATCTGCGTCACTATCGATTTTAGCGATACCTGTGCTAATAATGTAGGTTGACACGGACAAAGTAAAAGTTTTTTTTAAATATGTTAAATAAATATTTTTCAGCATATGTATATATTTTTAGAAATTTTGACACCTATGCAATGATTTGAAATTAATGCGAAAGTTCTCTCGTGATCTAAAAAAATATAAAAAATTATTAAACTGTCCCCCAAATGACCTCCTTGAATGCAGTATTTAATATTAATTAGAATGCAAAGGAGAATAATGTCAATAACAGAAATAGACAATAGTCTACCTAAAAAGTAGGCCAAAAACATTATTCCTAACCCTTTTCATATCATATCTGCGTCATTATCGATTTTAGCGACACCTGTGCTAATAATGTAGGTTGACACGGACAAAATAAAAGTTTTTTTTAAATATGTTTAATAAATATTTTTCAGCATATGTATATATTTTTAGAAATTTTGACACCTATGCAATGATTTGAAATTAATGCGAAAGTTCTCTCGTGATCTAAAAAAATATAAAAAATTATTAAACTGTCCCCCAAATGACCTCCTTGAATGCAGTATTTAATATTAATTAGAATGCAAAGGAGAATAATGTCAATAACAGAAATAGACAATAGTCTACCTAAAAAGTAGGCCAAAAACATTATTCCTAACCCTTTTCATATCATATCTGCGTCATTATCGATTTTAACGACACCTGTGCTAATAATGTAGGTTGACACGGACAAAATAAAAGTTTTTTTTAAATATGTTTAATAAATATTTTTCAGCATATGTATATATTTTTAGAAATTTTGACACCTATGCAATGATTTGAAATTAATGCGAAAGTTCTCTCGTGATCCAAAAAAAATATAAGAAATTATTAAACTGTCCCCCAAATGACCCCCTTAAATGCATTCTTTTGATCCAATAAAATGTAAAAACTTATTAAAATGTCCGGTAAATGATTAATAATATTTAGATAGTCTTGAAGAGCAATTCCTTTTTATCCAAATAGACAATAACTTGCATAAGTGTTAGTTTTTTTTAGAATTTTTAACCTTTCTCTTATCATATATGTATTATGAGGAATTTTTGAGACAGCTGGTCTGAGAATATAGAAAAAAAAATATTAAAAAAAAAATTAAATTGCTGTTTTTTATGTTTTCAAGGAAATCTTAACTCTGATATTTAATCATTTTGTAGTATCTCTTTAAAATATTATTAAATAATATATGCTTATGAATTCCTTCATTTATGATAAATATATATCTCATGCTAAAAGATTTTAAAAGAATAATAAGTTGTTCTCTATATGAACCCCTTTAAATACAGTTAGATGTTTGCTCAACTTTATAATCTACATAAGTGGAACTGATTGCGCATGCATGAATCTGATTTATTTAAATTTGCGTTTTTGTTAAAATTAGCACTCTTTCTACATTTAAGTCTAAATGAGCATGCTCACTGCATGTGTCAGACATGTTCTATTACAATCTGCACTTCCTAGAACTGTTTGCGATACTCAGGTCATGTGATTACATATGCGGTCTTCCGCAAATGCGTTTGGTTCATGCTTTAGAAGTTTGTTTTACATGTAGTTTCTTAACATTCACACGTATTTCTCGGGCAATCGATTGCAATATAAATGACGTGCGAGAAATTCGTATGATTGCATCAAGAGATGCGAATGAGAATCTGAGTGGTTGAATATATTTACCCGCGTAATCTCGTTGACTAGGTTTTCGTTGATTATGTTTTAAGCATTTTTATAAGTGTAAAATTAAGATATCATATGTTCAGAAGAAATCACATCACTAACTAGCAATTACAAGATCACAACTTGATTAACCAGAAGGATCATCACTTAGTTGTTGTTTTTTTTAAATAATTTTTATATTCCTATTAATAGGGTAGTGGTACTTTCATTTATGACATCTGCGCGGTCTGGGAAACATCCCTGAGGATTATCCTTGCATTAGGGAAAATAAATCGCTTTATAAGGAGATTAAATTTCCTTCAACTAACTGAAGTAAAAAAAATTTTTTTCTGATTCGTTTTCGTATCATTTAAAGTATCTACTGTCAAAAAGTCACTTATATTAAAAGTCTTCAGTATTGTTCTTAATTGTCGCAGTCTTTTTTTTCAATCTTTACTTAGGAGATAAAAAATTTCGACAACGGGGGAAGTTCAGCTCAGAATTAGTTTTCGTCCACTTTTCTGTAGTTTTTTTGAAAAACACCATAAATATCTTTAAACTAGATCTGTTTAATAGTTAAAGGCGATACGTTACTCTTAAATAATAGTGGTACTATGTAGGATTGCAGTACATATATGATTTAGGCAACTATGTGACATTTTATACTAAGTGCCATCTCAAACAAGTGTTAATTATCAAATAGAATATGAAAGAATAAGTTTATTTACAATTATATGATGTAATAACTAATAGGTACATTATTGCATTTCTTCAATATCACCAAGCAGGATGATAAAACCTACAAAACCGATAAACTTAATAAAATTTTAATGCTAGCAAGTACGTTGCTACTTGATTCTATTGCATGGATCTTCATGTGAAACAAAATTTATCCGCTAAAGCGTGATGAGAGATAGTACGATTCAGGCAACTCTTCTCTATATTAATCTATGTGGCCCTATAATAGATCCAGAATAACATGCGGTTCTACGTAATTGCCCTTATATGTTGTTCGATAGAATGGGCTGCACAGTATGTTACTCACTACGTTGGGAATGGTGTGGAGGTTATGCCTGAACAATTTCGGCACACTCTTGACGCTGAGGATTTTTTCTCGCAATTTCCGTCTGGGTAATAATTACTTCAGAAACATTCTCAGCTGAATAACTTGAATGCAAATGAAAGTTCGTACAGTGCACCTTTACATTTTGTACGCGATACTCCTGTCTATCTGTACATAGAGTTATCCTATGACTTTTTGTAGTTTCATCTAGACACGAACTCTGGAATTATCCTGCGTTCAGGAAATAAGACTCTAGTAAACACCTGAAGAAAAAACATTTATTTAAGCTAAACAAAACAGATTCTACACGGCCAGCGTGTTCTCGTTCAATACAGCTCTTGAAGAAGAATAACATAGAAAAAGGCAAGTATCGAATTCGTGCCGCAACATTTATACTGTGAATATCCACTTCAGTTCGCTTCGTAAGAAATAATGATCCATACAGCAGCGACGCCACAACTTTTATCACCTATGTTACCGTGAATGATTGAAATCAAGAGAATGTCGACTTTCACCTGTGAATATCAACAGTCACATAATCGCTTTTGTGACTGTTCGAAATATTGATTATGATTTATTTGTTGGTACTATATTTATTCGATATTTTAATATCTGCCGAGGTTAGGAGAAACATCAGAGTTCGGAGTACCGGTTAAATACATACTGGGCAGGGGTACTTGACCTTTAAGAAACATTGATGTAAGGCATACCGAGCAATGGCACTTAACTAGACCTGGTATATATTTCGGACATTTACCAAAGCGACAATGTTATTGTCAACATTCACCGATGGAAGTCAACAACCACCAATGTCGGTCATTTTACGGTAACATATATATATATATATATATATATATGTTACGGTGAATGACCGAAGTCTCGAAAATGTCGACATTCACCGGTGAATGTCCACATTCACGTAGTCGCTTTGGTGAATGTACCAAATATTTGTTAGGTCCGATTTGATATTAATTTATTCGTTGATATCATCGTATTTATTTGATTTTTTAATATCTATTGAGGATAAATAACTCTTAACTCTTTGACGCAGAATTTTCATTAAACATATTTTTCCCACTTTTCTCATAATTTTGTATTAATTTAGGTCAAAATAAGTCAAAAAATATTGTATTTAGCATTTTACTTGTTACCGTGAATAACCGAAATCAAGAGAATGTCGACATTCACCGGTGAATGTCCACAATCACATAGTCGCTTTGGTGAATGTACCAAATATTTGTTAGGTCCGATTTGATATTAATTTATTCGTTGATATCATCGTATTTATTTGATTTTTTAATATCTATTGAGGATAAATAACTCTTAACTCTTTGACGCAGANATTATTATATTTATTTGATATATTTATATTTATTCTGTATTTTAATACTTACTGACGATAGATTAGAAGAAACATCAGTGTTTGGAGTATCGGGCAAATATATACCGGGCAATGGCACTTGACCTTAAAAAAACATCAGTGTAGGGTATACCGGGCAGTGGCACTTAACCTTAAGTGGCTTGGTATACCCTACACTGATGTTTTTTTAAGGTTAAGTGCCGCTGCCCGGTATATATTTGCCCAATACTCCAAACACTGATGTTACTTCTAATCTATTAGTCAGTAAGTATTAAAATACAGAATAAATATAAATATATCAAATAAATATAATAATATCAACGAATAAATTAATATAAAATTGGATATAACAAATATTTTGGACATTCACCATATCGACTATGTGATTGTTGACTTACACCGGTGAGGGTCCGAATGTACAAGAATGTAATGAAATATTCGATCTTTCACCTACGTATTTGGTGTTTGTCGACATTCACCGGTGAAAGTCAACAACCACCTATTTCGATCATTTTACGGTAACATATATATAACAGCAGCATTTCAATTTAGCAACAATACGCTAGAAAAATTAAACGTCAATCCAAATGGTTTAAATTAATAGTTATAATAGGAATTAAATTCAATTATTAAAACTTATATAAACTTTTACGTTTGCTTTAAAGATAGTAATAAAAATAACTTTCTTTTGAAGGATATAGGGAAAAAAATGCATTATTCGAAGTAAACAAACTTAGTAAAAGTATTTTTTTATATATATTGCTTTATTTCATAACACTGTCGGAAATGTAAATTTTATCGGACAGTAAAAATCTAAAGTTCTTTTTTTTCTTCTCGCAATTTATTCAAATAAAATTGAATAATTCATGGTCCTATTTTATATGGAACATTAGAAAAATACCACCTTAAATTTCCGTTACATTAAATTTCCGTTTCTTGTCCCATTATAATTTATTCTTAAAATTTCTTCTCCTAATATTAGCATTTTGTAAAGAAAAAAAATGCCACACTCACTTGGCCTTTCACGGAATAAACAAGGCTATGAAACTTTCTGAAAATTTACTCAACAGGAATTAAAGCTGATTTTAACGAATGGTTATAAAAATGATTATTTTTCATTTTTACTGTTTAAATATTTTTGAGACTCAAAATATTTATTCCTATAATCATAAATGTTCGAAATTAATCACCTTAAATTTATACTAAGAAATACTTTTACCAAAGTGAAGATTTATTAACAAACTTTACGAGAAAGTTTTTTTTTCTTTTGTATTGTTCATTTTAACTCCAATGGAAAAAAAATACCATTGTTTAGGTATCGTTAGAGTCTGAGCAATATTATGGTGTAAAATTTGAATGAGGTTAGTTTTGGTACGAAAGCATCTTATATGATATTTATTCGAATTTTGATTTATTTCATTTTGGTTTTTATAACAAAATCTCTGGTTTCATGTTTTCCAAAATTTATTTAAAAAAGAGATTTATTCTTGTAGATTTATGCAAAAAATAATTTTTATTAGATAGGATATATAATACGGTATATTTTTATTAGATGGGATACATAATACGATATATTTTTAATAGTGGAGATACATAATATAACATATTTTTATTAGATATTACATATAATTCGATATACTTTTATCAGATGGGATATATAATACGATATACTTTTATTAGAAGAGATAAATAATTCGATATATTTTTATTAGAGGGGATATATAACGTAACGTATTTTTATTAGATGGGATATATAATTCGATGTACCTTTATTGGATGGGATATAGAATACGATATATTTTTATTAGATGGGATATATAATATGATATACTTTTATTCGATGGGATACATACTACGATATATTTTTTTATTAGATGGGATATATAATACAACCAGGGCTCGAAAAAACTCAGAAATTTTACATGTCCCCGAGGAAGGCTTGTCCAACAATGAACCCGCCCTCCTTTGAAACTAACCCGTAGCTTCTAAATAAATAAAAACATAATTTTCTCTTATTTATTGCAAACATTTATATAAATTGCACAATGAATTAGTAGTTGCAAGGATTACATTATACAGTAATAAAAGAAATACTAGGTTACTGATAGTAACCTAGTATTTCTTTTATGAAATAATTTCNTAGATGGGGTATATAATGTAACATATTTTTATTATTTTTATATATCCTCCCGTATGCCCATAGATGGGCGGGTCGGGGACATACAATAAATAACATATTTTTATTAGATGGGATGTATAATTCGATATACTTTTATTATATGGGATATATAATACGATATACTTTTATTCGATGGAATACATACTACGATATATTTTTTATTAGATGGGATATATAATACAACATATTTTTATTAGATAGGATATATAATACGATATATTTCAATTAGATGGGATACATAGTACTATAATGAGATAAGAGAAATATTTTGCAAATGATAAGATCTGAATATATATTTTTAGGAGACTGAAGTTGGTCACTTAACGGTCTGTTATATTCTCTTCATATGTTCTTTCATATCTATCATTGCCCTTCTCATCACTTTACTAATATTCTGCTATTTTAAGTGAGTATCACATTTTTGTTTATTTATTTATTGAAATTGCTGGTTAATTATTGTTAAATTTAATAATGTTTTTCTAATTTTTATAATTACTAGGTTAAATAGTATAAATTCTAGTATTTCTATCATCGGTTTTATTGAGAACCTTATAAACTACTGAAATTTTCAATTTTAAAAAAACATGACAATTGGTATTAAATTGGAAAAATAATTCTTAACTGTTACATGATATATCTGTACACATTAAAGCTAATTTTCTTAATACTGAATGAAGGGTCACTTATCGTTTTTTTCCTCAACTTAACTTCGACATTTCTAGGTGGTATGTGTAAAATTATTCTTTATTACACATCTGATTTTAAAAATGTTCTGATCGTGTTTATGGCTAGTTTCTTCTCATACAAATACGTTGCTTAGCATCAGTGGAGTGCAGGTTTAGTATCAACGAGAATTTTTTTCTCGGTTGCCTAGTAACAGAAGGAGATATCTGAACAGTAGATTATTCCTAAGAAGAAAAAAAATTGTGATCTTCTTATTACAATCACACATTGGTCAAATGCTTTTTTTCTGAATTGTCTCCGATAAACGCTACAACATTTCGAATTATGGATTGCTAAAACTGTCTCAATTGATGTTTGTCGTCCTATTGGTTTTCAAATCCTGCCAATATATGCGTTTTAAGGCGTCACAAAATGCTTTTCCTTCTTAAGTATTCATATTTTCATTAAAATCACTGTCAAGGCAGAAATTATAAGTTAAAAATAAAAAGAATATAAAAATATATAAAATTACTACGATGTAAATACATTAAAGATGCCAGCTGGTGAAAATAAAAAGGAAAACTCTAATCTTTGGGACCATGTCAAGCAGTTTGGGATCCTCTTTATTTGCGATATTCACCTGAATTAGTATTGAAAACAATATAGTTTTACCTGTAGGTCAGAATTTCCGATTCTTATTTAAAATAAAACAAAAAGAATATAATTCTCTTTTATTTACAACTCAAGAAGTATTTATGGGATGATTAAACTAATACCCTAAACTAATATTTAGAAGTATGAAATAAATATCCTAAACTCTCTGGCATTCTATCTCAAAAATAAACTCCCCAACTTAATGCATGACAAAATTAAAAGTGAAAAAAAGAATTCAAAAAGAATCATGAAACAGCAGCGGTCGCCATAGCAACGCACGCAATGAAGACGCATGCGCACTGTTTATTATTACTCTTGAAAACAGTTGAAAAGTGTGATGACGTCCAAATAAGATGAGCACGCCATCAAACCCAAAACAAAACCAGTTTTGTCAATGGGTAAAAAAAATAAAAATAAGTACATTGTAAGACAATAGAAATTGGTTGTTATCTGAACATGAGCTATAAATAAATATATGAAGAATTTAGGCTGTTGTGTATTTTGTAGATCATTGCACTGTTCTCGCCTTCGTGTTCATCGCAATCTTGCTGTGTCGCTCATCATTCATTCTGTGTTACTCATGATCATTCCATCAACTGTCATCTTCCAAACTTCATTGCCTAACTACACAGAAGTGGTATGTTTGCCAAATTTTTTCTTCATGTTTTAATATCGATTTAGCAAACATAGTAGTGTGCCAATGTTAAAAAAAAAATGAACAGTATGCTTAGCATATAATAAAATAAAATAATCATGGAGTTATGGAGAAAAAAAAACATATTCAATCAGATACTATTTGAATTGAAAGTACAAACATTGATATTAGAAATATTCGTTACATGAATTGGCAAAAACATTATTGTTTTCTGTATTTTTATTAATTTTGTATTTAACGATGAAGGTTGACTTTTTACAGATTGTTGGCAGACACCAAGGTACTGTATTCACAAGCATTATTGCTAACCTCTTTTTACTTCACTGAGAAAAAAATGCTGCGATTTTTAATTAGACATGACTTCAGATTTATAGATGATGTCATTGCATAATTTGATTATATAATTGGTTGATAATATAATTTGATTATTTATATTGTTACTGCCAACGCTATATATACAAATAGATTACCGCTTACCTCTGATAAACTTCAAATACAGTCAAACCCCGCTATAGTGAACACGGTTTATTGTGAACGAAATGTTCGGTCCCGTGCCTTGCTATAAACGCATAATTTTATATTTTGTGGATATAGTGAACCAAGAAAGTGAGGTAGTTGGATATAATGAACTTTTTTCTGTCTTTGACTGAATTTTTTCTTCACTTTTTTTTATAATAATTTTGAGATTTCTACTTCAAAATAAATACATATACCGATTTTTAAAACCATCTATAGAGGGGAATGTAGAGATAAGCATTTTTTATTTATTTACTTCTTTTATCTCACTTTCCCATCCCTAAACAAACCAGCAGATGTTGAACCAAGCAGATGTTTCCAACCCAGGCAGATGATGCACCTGTAAGATGTCAGTTGGATCAATATGCATTTTCTGTCAGAGGGAATAAGTAATTATTCATTATTGGTCAAAGGGTTGGACACTAATATGTGTTAATAAGGCCTTAATTTCAACTCCTTTTTGTTCTCAGTTCAGTTAAAAAAAAGCTTGCAAACAAGTGTCTTAAATTTAACTATGGCGAGCAGTAAAGGTAAAATATTCTTCATTGATGACAAAATGAGCATAATCAGAAAAATTGAAAATGGGTGCAATCAATCTGATATTTGCAGGGAATATAAACTATTTTGACTGAATTTGTTAAGTGATTTTATGAGACATTTTTTTATGAGCTTGAATGGCAGGTTAGATAGGTTTAAAAAGCGGAATATCAGAAATTCAGGAAAAATTATCTGAGAGTTGGGAAGTGTTTCCATGTCAGATGTTGAGGATTGCTCATCAGCTAAAGATTACAAATTTTTTTTTGTACGCAAGACGAAGAGTAATAAAAAGTAATACATTTTTGCTACTACATGATATTTTTCAGTCATTTTTTTGAATAATGTGTAATAAAAGGGAGGAGTTACCGTACAGTTTACCTACACAGCTGCAACTGTGCTCAGTTGCTCCCGGGACACGACACAACCAGGTGTCACCATTTAGTGTACACAACGAAACGGCATGTACTTAAAAAAACAACTCTCGTACATGCAATCGGGGATGATAATCCTATATAACAATGGTCTTGGTGACACAAATAGGTAAAATTGTTTTTAAAAAAATTGAAAACAATAATTGTGTTGCAGGAGTGGCTGTGCAAGCTTCTGATGTGCATCAAGATGTATTCTGCAATGGCCAGTATCAATTGGATGTTTGTGGAAGGACTATTACTTCACAGCAGAATCACTGTATCAGTTTTCAAACAAGATGCGCCATTCAAGCTCTACTATCTCATCGGATGGGGTAAAGTATTTGCATGTGTCATCATCATCAATGGCTCGACAATCCAGGTCATTTCAATAATTTTTTTTCCAGGCTAACCTATTTCCTGCTAGTGCTTTCCGAACCAAAAAGTATTTTTCTAGACCATCTATCCATCTCAAATTCGGCCTGCCTCTTTTTCGTGTGCCAACTAGCCTAGCATTGAAAACTCTTTTTGTGACACGGCCTTCAGCCATTCTGATAACGTGGTCTGCCCACTTTATTCTTTGTCGTTTAGTAAAGTTAATAATGTCAGGTTCATTATATGAGTGATAAAGCTCTAAGCCACAAGCCATTTTTTCTTAATTCCTCCAAAAATACTTATCCAGATCTTTCTCTCAAAGGTACGCAACATAACCTCATTCGTACAAGATATAGTCCAGGTATGGTTGGTAATTTTAACACATGCTTGTGAAACCTGGACCATATATATATGGATATTTTGATTCTAGAGAATCCAAATCAGACGAAAAAAAGATATGTTTGTTCAGAGACAATGAATTTTTCTGTCAGATTTTATAACTTGAATTATAGTCTTATTTTTAAAGTCACCCCCTGAAACCATTATGATTGAGTCCTAGTACGTGAAAATCCGATCATGATATCAAAAGTTATTCAGGGTGTTCCGATTTTTATTTTGCGTATTTTGATATTTTGGGTAATGAACTACTATGTAATTAATGAAATAAGTTGTTTCTTTTTGAAAAATTTATTTGATAAGCTTTAAAGTAAATCTACAAAAAATATGTATAAAAAAATTAAAACGTAACGTGGTAAAAAAGAAAGAGAAAATAAATAGATAACGCGAGTAAGGAAAAAACTTGCTTTAGACACGATTTTTTTTTCTAGCATTTTAGTGAGATAAGTTGAAATAGCTATTGTCGAGTGCCCCCCAAAGAGAAAAAAGTTTAAAATGAGTTCATAGGTGTTATGTTTTCCATTTTGTGAGATATATAATATTTTCCCGAAAGCAGGATTTTTTTTTAGGAAAAATTTTCTTAATCTTCTACCTTTTTTTCTTTCTTGACATTTTTCATAAAAATGACTTTTTTCTTTAGAATATGTTACCTTCCTTCGGATTAACAAAATGTAATTTGTTTACGTAGTTCAAGTGTTCCATTTTAATTTCCTTATTTTCGAAACTTTTTAATTTCTTTAAAAAAAACTACTACAATACCGAAAAAGCATTTTTTATAATGCACTGAAAAAAATAATATAAAAATGTGCTTCGTTTAACTTGAATTATTTTTATCTTTAAATAGTCAAAAAACATATTACAGTATAATTACAGTCCAATTCTGATATAACGAACCCAGGATATAGTAAATAATCGGTTGTAGTGAAGGTTTTAGTGTTCCTGGTTATGTTATTAAATATGCATGTTATTTCTAATGTTATTTCATATGCAGCTAAAAAAATTATCATTGATTCATTTGTAGTGCTGGAATTTAAATAAATGTAGCACAATTTTTGTCGAATTTAAAATGTATAATAATTATGATTTTTAATTGAAAATGGATTATACACATTGCAGAGATGTGTTTAAAATAGGTATTGAATAATTTGAGTAGCACATGAAAGAATCAACTTTTTAGTGCAATATTTTTAAAAAGAAATAAAATTACGAACATTTAAAAAGGTTCTAAATTTATTACGTGAAAACAACTATTTCGATACATAGAAAATATTTCAAGTGTAATTCGGCGTATTCCCAAACATTTTTTTCCACATACGAATTTTTGCCATATGCAGATTTTATTTACGCAATTATAGGTAAAAATGTGACTTTGGGCAAAAACTAGCCACACGCTTATTCCAAATTTGTCCCATTAGTTACCATAGGCAAAATTATATTGGAATATCCTATAGTATTTTTATCTGGCAAATATCCCTAAGGGTGTAAATGTTACAGAGAATAACCGAAATAGGTGGTTGTTGACTTCCACCGGTGAATGTTGACAATCACATCCGGTATACAATTGCCCGGTATGCCCTACACTGATGTTTTTTTCAAGTGCCACTGCCCAGTATGCATTTAACCGGCACTCCGAACATTGACGTTTCTCCTAATCTATCCTCAGCATATATTAAAATATCGAATAAATATAATAATATTAACGAATAAATTAATATCAAATTGGATATAACAAATATTTTGGACATTCACCCAAAGCGGCTATGTGATTGTTGACATTCGCCGGTGAAAGTCGACATTTTCTTGATTTCTGTCATTCATGGTAACATAATCACTTTACCCAACAATGCAACAGAAGTAGGCTAAAAAAAAATTATTTTTTTCAAAAATTCTGGATTGAGTGAGCCATCTCTTAAAGTACACCTGTTGCTAAGTCGGCAAAATGTTCACTATATCGGAGTTGACTATTTTTCCATTTTAATGAAATTTATTGTGTAATGCTAACATTGCTCATTGTCGATTAAAATAAACAAAGCTCAAACTCTCTTAGGTGCTTACATAATATTTTAACCACTCCTTACACGCAGCCCAAAAGTAAAAGTTTTGCTTCATTTGTAGGAACTCAATTTTTAGAATTCCCTTGTCACAAAGAAATAAAAAATGTTACTGAAGGAAAGAACTCTAAGATTAAATTATTCTCTGACCCGTCGATCTAATTGCGGGGAAAATAAGTTCCAAATCAATTTATAACATCAGAAACCCTAGAAATATATATATAAAAAATTTAAAGATGTATTTATGCGGAAAATCATCAGGCCGTTTTGCCTAAAAGCTATTTCTCTTTATTTCATTCTTTTTTAAAATTCCAGTTTCAAACTTAAAGTCTAGCCATGTTAAAAATGATTAACCTTTTAACAGTGACATATATTTCAAAAAAGTAATCCAAAAATGGAAAAAAAATTTGACTGTTTAATTTTTTTCTTTACATTATTATAACAGTTAGAAAATGGTTTTTTATTACAAAAATAAAATTTTAAATGCACTAACTACTGTATTTATAATTTTTACAGACACCTAAAAAAGTAATGGGATTACACACACATCTTTCTCAATTAGAAACGAAATTTTGAAGCTAAATATAATATAACTAGTATAATATAATATAAAAACTCAAACAATATTATTTTCAATACATAAATTTTACAAATCTTTTACAGTATGGTATATCCCAAAAACCCCACCCACATTTCCCTCCCTCGACTGAAGTCGTAATAGGTGAAAAACTAGGACTACTAATGTCATTTATTAAGAAAATATTGAATTAAGCATCCTAAAGAAGAAAGGAACTCAGCTCGGGCTTCACAAAATAGAAACGTTAATTTTTCTCGTTCGGGCATCACAAATACTGCACGTGGTAATTGCGCGAACTGGATTCGGGCAACATGGCATGGAGTTAAATCAACCTAAGGATGTAAAGTAGGTAAATAAATAAACGGACCACCTTGAATAACTTTCGATCCTCACATTCTAGAACTTAATCTTAATGGTTCGAAGGGGCGGACCTCGGATATGCTAATTAATAAGTGCAGACAGTATTTTAAGTTACGCAATCAGATATAAAAACATAATTTCTCCTAATAAACTTAACTCTTTTTTATTCTGTTTTTAATTTTTTTATTGTTATTAATTTATTTTTTTCTTGTCGGATTCGAATTTCTGACCCCGCAATCTAGGAGACATAGTCCTCCACATTGTTTGGTTAAGAGATTGCTCTAAAGTCTGCCCCCTTAAATGTTAATTTTATTTTTTGCGTACATTGCCTTATTGCCTTATCATATCATCTATTGCCGTATTTTAAGCGAATTGAAATTCTTTTGCACACAATAATAAAATTAGTTTATCCCAAAATAATTCTATGCAAAATATATATTTTACTAAATATTTATAATTTTCTTATTATTTTATTAAATAATAGTCGAAAAAATTTTGAATCTAAGGGAGTACGATTTTTTAAATCATTTAATAGAACGCATTTTGAAAATGACTAAACGAAATTTGAACGAAAATAATCTAATAATTCCGGAGAAATCGAATTTTAAACATGCGCCTTCTTTAAAATTTGATTTCTCAGGAACTATTCGACCGATTTCGCTTAAATTTCGTATTTAGCTACGTAAAATTACATTCGTTAAAATGGTACAAAAAATTTTATAATTTACAATTCAAAAAGTTTTCGAATATTATTAAAATGAAAAAAAGTCATAAACATTTACTAAAAGTTATCTTTTGCTTGGAATTATCTAGGGATAAACGAATTTCATAATTGTGTGAATTTTTTTTTTTAATTCGTTTAAAAAATTCTCATGAAAAATTATGCAAAAATAAATTATTATTTAGGGTTTCAAACTTTAGGGATCCTTATTTCACAGATTACGGCTACCCCTTTTATTTTGGGGGTCCGAAATCCGTATTGTATCCTGAAAAAAGTATGCCCATTCAGAGAAAGGTTTGTCACGTTCTGATTTCGTAACTTATAATATCGCTTGCACCTAGTAATTAGCCTATTTGTGGTCACCCCTCGAGCTGTTGAGACTAAATCCTAGAATTTGAAGATCCAATCATTAGATGAAATTTATTATTCTGGGTGGTCCGTTTTTTATTTTTCGCACTGTTCATGGTATTACGGATGCATATTTTTAGAACTGGTTATTATAATTATTTTATAATATATAATGTGTACATTTTTTAGGGCTACCGTTAATTTTCGTATCGTCTTGGGCATTTATTATGTCTTGCAAGCTGCACACACCCTGCTGGAGAGGATATGGGAAATCCATATATGTCTGGATTTTGACCGGACCTATGGTTATTGCTTTATTGGTAAGTCCACTTGTTCCACCCCCTTTTTTAAAGGGTCTCCTCAAAAGTTTTTTCAATGCATTCATTTTTAAATTTTCCTTTTGTTTTATAAATACCAAAAAAAAAAAAATTTGAGGTAATGCTCGGACCAATATACACATTTGTTTTTAGATTTAAGTGAAAATATTCTACATATTAAATTTTTTAAATGTTCACGTCACGATTTGTAACTGATCTTTTATTTGAGAGAAAATTTTCGTCATTGTTCACGTGATTTCCAAACAAATCAACACTCGCAGTCCAAGTCATATGCAATTAGTTTCGAACCACAAGCCCGTCCGAACCAGACCTCCATGAAAAATATTTTCTAGTTCTTTTGGTTATGTAATCGAAACATTCTTATTGTATTTTATTGAAATTTCGAGTTTTGATAGTCAATGGTTATTTTACACGATGCGTATGGATGATTCACTGAGTGCAAACAGTAACAAACTATCTAAGACCGGAAGACATTTAGAAAACTTCCGGTGTATTCCTCCGCATATGTTATACTTACGAGGCGATGTGTGAACAGGCTTAATATTCTAGGACAGGGGTGGAGAACCTTTATACACCAACGCGCCATTTTCTCTAAAAAATTGTTTAATGAGGTCAAATGATTTTGACTTCGTGATTATTGGGAAAATAATAATACTAAATACTATCAACTCAAAACTCTTTATATACATAGAAGAAAAAATAGATGACAAATTACTTATATTAGGTTGTAAGATGTTAGTTTAAGAAGGACTGTTAATTTTTTTTGCTAGTTATTTATTGTTAGCTTGTTTTTTTTATGGTTAATAATTGTTTTTTTTAGCATTAATTGTTAATTTTTTATTAATAGTTGTTTATTATTTTGCTAGTTTTTGTGAATTTAATAATTATGTAATAACAATTCACAGTGTAATAACAATTGTGATCGGTGGAGTGCCCAAAATATTATGTCTCGTGCCATAAATGGCACGCGTGCTATTGGTTTGCCATCCCTGCTCTAGGATTTTTTATTATTGTGATTTTTTATCAAATTTATTCAAAATTTTACCATTCATAAGAGTTTTAAGTAATTTATAAGTTCCAGCAGGTCGTAAGCAGAAAACGAATTTAAGAAAACTAATATCACAACATTCACAAGTTTAAGGTTTATCACGTTTTAAGTGTTATCCCTTATTTGGCTATAATTGTGTAAAATATTGCCGGTTGTTATTTTTTGGGTTGCATCATAGTGTGCTTGCGAGGTCTTCCAAAATACATTTGTTATTCGTTTCATTGAAAGAAATAGTAGTATTATGAACACTACAAGTATAAAAACATTGAATGGCGTGTTTTTCTATACCTATGAGTAAAAATCAATCAGAAGTATTGTTCGTTCAGCAGGAGTTGGCACTTGACTCCACCTCTTATGACGAAGAGTTCCTTTCACCACGGGAGTAAGTGGAGAAACGTCTCCGCGCTTGAAATTGAGACAACCCTTAATGCGCACCAAACGCAAACAGTGAATTCTTTTTTCAGTCACTTACTTCGCTTTATCATCTGCTATTATGCCTTTCGTTACTCTGGCTAATTCAATATATTGCAGCAAAATGTCTCAAGAAAGGCAAACTATTCACTCGAAAGAGAGAAATATCATCAAATTTATGAAATAAATAATGTTAAAAAAATGCGCATAAAGATTGAGAAATAAATATTTTTGTCGTACGATCACCAAATAGCAACCTTGTTCAGGAGTGTACACATCTTTTTCCCAAAATTAACGAAATAGTATCGTCGGATACCACGTGATGAAGCCGGAACCAAGTACCAACTCCTGGTGAAAGAACTACAAGCATTTCTGTATTATTTTTATCCATTTTTCTTTATCTTAAGTCAATGAATCTCTTTTATTTTGCAGGTAAACAGTGTATTTATGGTAAATATAGTTCGAATATTAATCACAAAGCTCAATCGCACTTCTTCTATAGATAGTCGTCGAATGAAGTAAGCATTTCATATCTTTTAATCAGTTTAATTATTATCTAATTAAAAATGCATAACAAGCAATGTTTATTCATTTGAAATAAAAATTTCCTCTTAATTTTCTGATTTCATAATATCGGATAACCTGGATAAGAGTCATGAAATTAGTCTTGATATTGATTATGAAAATTTTCATAAATTCCACCTTCTGTCTGAATCAATTGATGAATAAAGACTACAACTTATAATATTTTCTCAGTACCTATAATAGTATATAAGGTATCTATTATCATAGCGCTATTACCATAATTAATTAAGAAATTGTAATAAGACTAATTAACTTAAGACTTAACTTATAACCGTCGTTGAACAGGCGACCCGTTTTTTTTTTTTTGGTTTACGACTATTACTGTTCAATTCCGTAGCCTTGTAATTTTGAGCCCTATCCAGAAGACAAGGAAACTCCTGAATCAAATATTGGGTGAAATTTGTCTTCGTGAAGGGCTTTTTTCGCTGTAACTAACCCGTCTTTGCGTTACATGGAGAGTAAGACCACGAGAACCTTCCACGGTTAGCCTGACGCCAAGGGGACCCCAACCCATGATCTGTCTACCACTGAGGATATTTCACGTCAGCACTGTGGTCGGTGTAAGTCGGATGCGGAATTCGTATAGACCAGCCATCGCAGGGATTCGAACCCGGTTCACACCAATAGGAGGCGAACGCTTTATCCCTTAGTTGAATTTTTTACGCCCTCCTTCTTTCTAGTAAACAACAAATATTGTAATATTGTCTAGATAAACAACAAATATTGTAATATTGTCTAGATAAACAACAGATATTGTAATTTGATAAAATGACTTTTCAAAAAAAATATTAATGGTATTTAAGGGCAAGCACTTAAACAATTTTTAATGTAATAATCGAATTTTCAAGTACTAGAACTCATTCTTCTTGGCTTAACCTTAAATATGCATGTTAATTAATACAAGTGATGTTTTAAGTTAAAAAATCAGACCAAAAACATACTTTCTCTGTGTAAGCAAGCCTTTTCTTCGATGTATTTCGATTCTTGATCCTCAAATTATAGAAGCGCCATCTATATAAACCTAACATAAAAACGATAGAAAGTCAGGGAAGTTGATTTCATTTTTTGCGTACTTTACTGCATTCTACAAAATGAATGAAAAAAAAATATCCAGCACCATTATAAAATTTATTTATTCAAAGCAAATTCGATTTAATAAAATGTTTCCTTCATAGTTATTTATTATCTTTATGATTTAAATTAATAATGGTCCAAAAATCACAAATTTTATGAGTTGTTGGGTAAAAAACCCATTTAATCTAAATGACAAAATCTCTAATTTGAAAGAAATTGGTAAAATTTTTCTTGAGAAATAAAAATTTAAAAAAATTAGAGCTGTCACAACATATAAAAAATAAAGTTAACATTTATTATCCACTTTTCTACTATTATTGGGCCCATATTTTTCAGGTATCCTTTATCATTATAAGAGTATGAAAATACAAGACCGCAAGAAAAAAAATTGTATTTATTCAGAGAAAGAAGCTTTTCCTGTCGTAATTTAAAACATCGAGTGCACTAATTAGTTATTTTTTTTATAGTTAGGCCTAAGAAATAGAGTTTTCGAACGCAAAAGTTTGAACATGAAAATAAAGTTATATAAATGTTTTCTTTTACATTAAGGATCAAAACCAAAATATTCCAGTTTATACCACAGTTCCATTTATCAATGAAAAATAAATACAGTATACTCTCGATATCTCGAATTTCTATATCTCGAAAATGTGTCAAAAAATATTTTTTCCCCTAGGCATCACATAACCACCTAATGTTAATGTTAATTCCTATTTTGAAGAGTTTCTTCTTAAAATCCTGTTATGTCAAATACTTTTCGTTATAGGAAATTAAATATTTTCGGAGAAATCACAATGTAAGTTTTTTTAGCAAACCTTTCCATTTAATGCATAGATTTATTTTTGTCTTACTTTTAAAAATTACCATTGCTGTATTTAGAATTATAGTCAATTATCAATATAGAACTATCGTGAATTCTTATGTTTCATGATTACTTTTTAGAATATATTTCTCTACTTTTTAGAACATATTTAGCCAGATCTTGTTATCTCGAAAACTCGCTATCTCGACCTTTTTTCAGCGTCCCTTTATCTTTGAGATATCGAGAGTACACTGTATTGCAATAAAACAGTCTTTAACCCATTAACAGAAGAGTTTTATTAAGCATATTTTTCACACTTTTTTTATTATTTTGCATTAGTTTAGGTCAAAATAAATAAGTGAAAAATATTATAATTAAATATAAATATTAAATTAAGAATAAGTGTAAAATATTATATTAAAAATTATTTAATCATCTATTTTTAGCTTTAATATAGCGAATTCATGCATAGTAGTATCAATCAGGAGTGGCTGGGTGGGGCAGTTGGTTTGTCGTCGGCCTTCTGAGCCCAAGTCTGCGGGTTCGATCCCCGGCCCAGACACCGGATTTTCGGGATGCAGAAAATCCTCAGCGGCCATGTCGTATGATTATGCGGCATGTAAAAGATCCCTGGAATGCCTCATTGGCTCTTGGCATTTCCGGCAAAATTAAATTCCTAGTGCACTTTAGCATCCAAATAGAGTCTCGGTGCTGCCATCTAGTGTGGCAGAAACTAGACGTCCAAATTAACATGATCAACGGTATCTCACCCATTGTGGTGGTCCTGAAAAAGTGGATACCACCTCTGGAGAACGCACTAGGTCTGCTCATCGGCAAGACCGATTGTGCAGCTCATTGGTAATAATAAAAAAAAAAGTATCAATCAGTTTGCAGAGAATTTCGACAGTTTTATTAAAAGTTTAACAGCTAATAATTCTTGAAGAGTCGCGGTGGCTCAGGGGATAGAGCATTCGCCTTCCAATGAAGTGAAACTTGTTCGAATCCCACCGATGACTGGTCGATACGAATTCCGCATCCGGCTTGCATCGACCAGAATGCTGACGTGAAATATCCTTAGTGGTAGCCGGATCATGGCTTAGAGCCCCTTTGACGTTAGACTATCGGTGGGAGGTTCTCGTGGTCTCCCTCTCCATGTAACGTAAATGCTGGTTAGTTCCGCCAAAAAAAATCCTCAACGAAGGCAAATTTCTCCCAATACTTGATCCAGGAGTTCCCTTGTCTTCAGGATTGAGTTCAAAATGACAAGGCTGCGGAGTTGAACATTATTAGTCATAAACCCGAAAAGTGACACTTCTGCTCTTTGACGGTTACAAAAAAAATAGTAATTATTGAATGTAATTTCTACTAATTATACTAATTATTGAATGTATTGAATGAACTAATTATTGAACGTAATTTTCTTTATTCCATCATACTACCAGCGCATTTTTATCAAACTACAGTACGCTTTACTACACGAATTTGCAATTTCAATTTTCTAAGTTTTATAGTTTATACGCAGAAAAACAATATGTATTATTAAGTTGAACACTTAGGGCAGCGGCGTCATCCCTTAAAATTTTTTAATACAGACAGAAATTAAACCCTTTTCTGACATTAAAAACTTTATTCATGGCAACTAAAAACTAATTTTAAGTGTTTAATTTATTATCTAAACTTGTTTATATCTCGGGTCTTTTATTTGCCATACAAGAAATCATTTCCATTGAATGTATATTTTACTCTAAATGACAGAAATAAGTGGTTGTTGACTTCCACCGGTGAATGTTGACAATCACATAGTCGCCTTAGTAAATGTCCGAAATATATACTAGTGTCTAGTTAAGTGGCACGTCCGGTATGCCCTAAATCAATATTTCTTAAGATCAAGTGTCACTGTTCAAAACGTGATGGCTCAAGAGCACTCGCCTTCCAATGAGGAGAACCTTGTTCGAATCCTACCGATGGCTGATCGATACGCATCTGGCTTGCACCGACCACAGTGCTGAGGTGAAATATCCTTAGTGGTAGGCGGATCATGGGTTAGAGCCCCTTTTCCGCCAGGCTAACCGTGGGAGGTTCTCGTGGTCTCCCTCTCCATGCAACGCAAATGCGGGTTAGTTCCATCAAAAAGTCCTCCACGAAGGCAAAATTTCTCTCAATACCCGATCCAGGAGTTCCCTTGTCTTCAGGATTGAGTTCAAAATGACAAGGCTACTGAGTTGAACATTAGTAGTCGTAAACCCATGAAATTGGATCGGCTGTTCAACGACGGTTATAAAATATAAAAATGTCACTGCCAAGTATGCATTTAACCGCGGTACTCCGAAGACTTTTCCTAACCTATCCTCTGCAGATATTAAAATATAGAATAAATATAATAATATCATTGAAAAATTAATATCCAATCAGATATAATAAATATTTCGGGCATTCACCAAAGCGACTGTGTGATTGCTGAAATTCACCGGTGAATTCTCTTGACACGGTAACACTAAAAATTGCTGTTTTGAGGTATTTTCTTATGTATTTCACTAAATTTCATTTTAACTAAAACGAAACACTCGGTATTTTATTTAATTTTTTCTTTTTTAGACAGAAGACGGAGAGGGGAGGTAGTATGCACATTTCAGCTGTACACTCCACCTCTCGAGATTCAGCACGAATTAACTGGTAAGTTCTTAATGTCATTTTGCACGTTAGCAATTCATTTATTTACATGTTATATATCATTGTAAGAAGCTGTTACTTATGGGCTGGCATCTAAGACACCAGTAAAAAAATGTGTCATAGTCTTATTGGCTATCAAAATATGTCTTTGGATGAGTTGATGTGCAAAGCTTGAAAATACTCGGTAAATATTTTGAGGGGGCATCACTATCACAATAATTTCTTATATGGTATGGCTTTGGTGTGAAATTTAATGCTTTAGTTAATTTTATAGTCTGTCTATAGAGATATTACTGACAATCATATTCCGTCTTCTATCACGAGTTCAAAGCTCTGCTATAGATGACTAGTGTCTATGCTTCTAACTGTAACATTTTCATCAATTTTTGAATTGCTTTCACCCGTTTGCATCGGAAACCAATTTTATTTTTCATGCATCAGCAAAATATGTGTTCAATAAGTAGTTGCTTCATACAAAATATTTATTTCTTCAATACTCACACGATAAAATGACTTATTTCTATGTATACATGTTACCGTGAATAACTGAAATCGAAAGAATGTTGACTTTCACTGGTGAATGTCAACAGTCACCTAGTCGCTTTGGGTGAATGTCCGAAATATTTGTCATATCCCATTTGATATTATGGCATTTATTCGATATTTTATAGGAGAAACGTCAGTGTTCCGGTTAAATGCATGCTGGACACACTGAACGTTTTTAAAAAAATATTGATGACCGAAATAATGATACGGAGCATTTAACTAGACCCAGTATATACTTAGAATATTCACCACAGCGATTGTCAGCAATCACCGATTTCGGTTATTCACACTAGCATAGACATTTTTTTCCAATGGCAGGCACTGAATTTTGAATCTTTTGCCTATACTATGCCAGAATTGTTGCTCATTTCGCGTTACCCAGTGGGCACCTGTGAACCAAAGTCACGGAGGCGAGCAACATTGCCCACGCCACACTGCCACAAACCCGTTTATAGGGTGGGCCACACACACAACAGAGGACAGCACAAAGAGAGAGAGAGAGAAACATCCATGCCCAGAGCGGGATTCGAACCCGCAGCTTATGGCTTCGCAGTCAGGCACGCTAACCGCTCGGCCATGTGGCCGGCGTAGCGTAGACATAAATATAATGAAATT
Source organism: Parasteatoda tepidariorum (assembly GCF_043381705.1). Lineage (NCBI taxonomy): Eukaryota > Metazoa > Arthropoda > Arachnida > Araneae > Theridiidae > Parasteatoda > Parasteatoda tepidariorum. The sequence goes on from NC_092211.1 coordinate 10,018,976, forward strand.
ATCAAAATATAGAAAAGCAGTGTGTGTATGATCAGTTGTCTTGCCCCTAGCGCAACGCGAATGTTTCTAAAAGGCAATTTATTTCCACTCTAAAGCTGAGCGACAAACTTTTCTCTTAAAAAAATAAATAAACAAACTGTGTTATAAATAATTTTTAAAATAAATTTACTTTTAAATCCTCTGTAGTTGTGATGCATTTTACTTTCATAACTAAGATTAAATTAAATATGTACTTGATCTAAACACACCATCTCATATTAAAAGGAAAGCAGTAAGAGCCACGGCCCTCTTGTTCCCTCTATTGGGCCTCACTCACTTGATGTTTTGTATCAACCCGAATGACGACGCCATGTTTGAAGAAGCCTACATGCTCACAAACGCCATCCTACAATCATCTCAGGTAAGATTTCATTAAAACTTTCTGTAGACGAATAGGTTTAGTTATTATTCATTGTTATGTGACGTCACTACCACTACAATTATTAAACTTCAATTCACTCGATTCAATTTTGTTAACTCGATTCAATTTTGGGGCACCTTTTGATAGATGAATTGTCGGTAACATTCTCCCCACAAATACAAATTAAACAGCCGGCAATTTCTTTATTCTTTTCAATTATTCAAAAAATAATATCAGAGTCGTTTGCTAGCTTACAGCTCTATTTAATCAAAAATTAGAGTTAATTGCACTAGCTCTTTTTAGTATAAAAACTGAAGATCCTGTTATTATAAAAAAATGACGTTTATTTATATATCAAAAAACTTTTCAACATTTCTAATTGCACTTTGTTTCTTTCAATTTCATCCGGTTAGACAATTTTCCATACAATAGCATCAGAACTAATGAAACTCGATATTTAAGTTTCTGCATTTTTTTTCCTACTATAACGTATAATCTCACTTTTTTAACAATAACTATGAGCTATATTTTTCAGTAGCTAGTCTTTTTCATGAAAACTCTGCCTTCTAAATCAGCCAACTCTCAAACCATTCTAAAAATGTCGTCTGCTTTTTTAATCTACCTTAATCGGCTTTTCCTTAAGTTAGCCTGATTTTTTCTGACTCTTACAACTCACATTTCCCATTGATTACTTATCTTTGATTCTTGTTATGTCAAAAGGTCACAAAAACATTCGTTAGCAGGAGGAAACAGTCTGCTGGAGGAATTTATATTTTCAGCATTAGCGGTAAACACGCAATTATTTTCTTTATGGAGACGATTTTGTTTCTATGTAAGTATCTAGATACAGTCCCTGGCCAAATTATTGAACGCACTATAAGATTCTAAGTAAAAATCTTAATTATCAGGTGATACTATACAGCTTTATTGTTTTTACGCGACTGAAACCGGTTTGCAGTTGTTTACGGTTCGTGTATCAATTGGTTAACATTGTAATGCAATACGTTTGAAATAAATACAAATAGAAATTATATAAAAAAAATCTCCTGAATAAAAACCCATTACATGTATGTTTAAATATTAAAGTATTGCTTATAAACTCGCGCAAAACATGTCATTATTAAAAAACTAAAGTACGTCCAATAATTTGANAAATACAATTCGGAAGTATATAAAAAAAATCTCCTGAATAAAAACCCATTACATGTACGTTTAAATATAAAAGTATTGCCTATAAACTCGCGCAAAACATGTCATTATTAAAAAACTAAAGTACGTCCAATAATTTGATCTAATTATTACAATATAATAATAAAATACCTGGTATAATAAATATTCCATATTTATATAATATACAGTCTAATTTATATCTTCCAATTTATCCAATTGCTGAATTTATATTATTTATCGCCAAATTTAACCAATTGATACACGGACGTAAACAAGTGTTAGCCGGTTCCAGCAGCGTAAAAGCAATTCAAGGTGTGTAGTATTACCTGATAATTAAGATTTTACATCGAATCTTTTTTTTTCGAATGACAGGCACTGAACTTTATTCGTTTCGCCTTAGAAGATGCCAGAGTGTTACTCATTTCGCGTTACCTAGTGGGCACCTGTGAACCAAAGTCACGGAGGCGAGTAACATTGCCCACGCCAAACTGCCACAAACCCGTTCATAGGGTGGGCCACATTCACACATGACACACAACAGAGGACAACACAAGAGAGAGAAACATCCATGCCCAGAGCGGGATTCGAACCCGCGGCCATTGGCTTCGCAGTCAGGCGCGATAACTACTCGGCCACCTGGCCGGCACATAGAATCTTATAGTGCGTCTAATAATTTGGCCAGGGACTGTAAAAGGGAAATTTCGCAAATTTACGTTAGCTTCCATACGTTCCGGTACATAAGGTTTTAGGAAATTGCCCATGCACACTTCTAGTGCGCATGTGTTAGTTCTGGTGAAATGCTAATGCACCCTCGAAAAAATATCTAACTTACGTAAGGGAAAATAAGAGATTTTGTAAAAATCCGTAAAGTGAAGACACCAATTTAGTGGAATATAATTTAAATTTGACCGCAAAATAAAAAAACAAACATTAACAATGGTCGCAATAGACGACCTCTACAAAGCTATAGCATACGATTCAAGATGCTTTGCTCTACGTAAAGCTGTGGTTTTTATGAGCAGAAAAATTTGGTAGATATTAATGAATACATCGATAAACAAGGAAGCTCTTTGATGCCGATGGATAAGGAAATTTAGTTTCTGGATGAGGTCCACAAATTACCATAACTTGCAGTAGTTTTCTCTAAACTACGAGGGTAAGTTAGTAGCAATATAGTACGATTCATTTCTAAATTTCATCAACACATTTCTTCTACTTCGCAATCCATATCCACGTTATTCGTTTGAAGGTCGGCTTAAAATAAACAGAGCTACAAACGTCGTGTTTGTAGTTTCATCTTTGTAGCGTAAACCACGCCAACATAACGTAAAGATAAGTAGCATCTAAATTTAATGCAAACATGAGCAGTTGATTCAAATCTTATGTTGTAGCTCATTTACGTCGTACTAGAACTTCATAATGTGCTATTGGCGGCGGACTGGGAAACATCCCTGAGGATGATCCAAAGACATACCATCACAATTTTGATTCTTGCAGAGGAGTATGGCACCCCGGCTTCGGTTGCCTGACGACCTGCACGCGAAGTCGAGTACTTTGCGGGAGAACAGTTTAACGAAGACCCACACCGCATGCCCTCGGTCCCTACCAGACTGATCCAAGTGGTCACCCGCCCGCTCACTGGCCGCAGCCAGTGATGCTTGACTTCGGTGATCTGTTGGGAATCATGTCTGAGTCTCAAATCTTATGAAAAGGAGCGTATGAAAGCTAGCGTAAAAGTTCGAAATATCCCTAATAAAAAGGTAATAAACTGCTTGATAAAGTGTAAATTCATCATAAAAATTACTTGATTGATATAGTATCTTCCAAACGTGATTCAGTGTTCAGAGAAGGGCAAGAAAATAGGTATTTGAATAGCACCAGAGTCAAAAATACATTTATTTCTCATTTAAGCTTTACTTAGCAATCACAAAATTTAAACGTCGAATTATAGCTATTCGACAATGGCTATTCAAAAAATAAAATTCGTTTATCTTACGTATGTCTTACCAAAAAGTTTTTCTAGATAAGAATTAGTCACTGACGAGCTAAATATAGCTCTCAAGACAAACGATTTATTATTGCACTCTTTAAATCAAATTATCATTATTTTTAGTAGTGATTTAAAATGTGTATATTTTCAGGGCTTTTTTGTCGGGGTATTGTATTGCTTCATGAACTCGGAGGTAAGTATCAACATCATAACTTTTGTACAGAGCCTTTCATATTTTTTTTGGAATTTTCTTTTGAAAAATATTCAGATTAATATATAATTAAAAATATAATTAAAAATATTATTTTTGAAAATATTCTTTTGAAAAAAATACTAAGTTTAGTCATTTATTAGAAGTTACCCTCTAAGTTTCATCATTATGTTAAACTCTCACTAATAGTGATTCGTTAGAATACTTTTTGAATAGAAAGAACCTATTCATCTTCATATAGAAGGGTAACAGCTGACGTGGATTTTTAAAAATTATGTGTCTGTACAGTGATTAACAATTAATTATAATGAATTTACTTTGTTAAATAGTTTACACAAAAAGTTATTTTGCTCAACGCATTTCTTCTACTAGAAATTCAACATTGCAATTTTTTTCCTGTTGAACAATTTAATTATGAATATTAAAAAATAACCTTTGTAAGGAATTTCTGCCTGACAACACTGTAATAACTTGTGGGGCTGGAAATGTATTTGGAAGTAAGTTGGAGGAAGCCTAACGGATATCATACCATTATACTTGTTTGTTTTGAAATTAAATATGTCCTTTCTGTTCTTTGCACCATTCTAAACTGTACAATTATGTAATAACTTCTGGATAAATATTTCAAACTGAAAAAATATTAGTTTCTGATATTACATAAAATAATATGCTTTAAAATGGAGATTCTTAATAATACATTTTACATAAATTTCTTTTAGATTATTTTCTTAATTTTATTCATATGAACCAATTTAATAATTTATATTTCATGAATATTCATGATCACTTTTTACGATGTTAGTCGGTATAATTACTTCTAAATTTAATACATTCTGAATGTTTAGTTTATGTTAATGTTCCATACAGCATAACTCTCGGAGATAACCTCAAAATCAATCATCGTCATTGAAAAAATGGATATAAACTGTTCCTTACCCTTCAGTTGAATTGTTTTGAATAATTGGTGCAACGCTCAGTCAAAGGTTGGGTCGTTTTGAAAGAATGTGTGCAATAAAGTTATTTATTTTTCTTCATTAGGTCCAAACAGTAGTGCGTAACAGTTACTTGAGAGCAGTGATACGCCGAAATCCCAACACACGCACTAAGAGCTACCTGCGAACTTCCAATGCTTTTTTGTCCCATACAGAAATATCCGTTGCTGATACAGCGAGGAACAAAGTGGTACCAGACAGAAAGATACCTCTCCAGATCATGAATGGAGAGGAAATCAAAGACACGGAGAGGACTTATGTGTTTTGAGACTGCCATAATACGTTTTAATGGTACCCCGCTTGACCCATGCCAAATTTTTTGATGTTCCCACCAAAACATTTTGATGGTTTATGCTGGTTTCAGTGCGATTCATGATGGTACAACATCATTTGATGATCCAACATCATTTGATGGTCCAACATCATTTGATGATCCAACATCATTTGATGGTTCAACATCATTTGATGATCCAACATCATTTGATGGTCCAACATCATTTGATGGTTCAACATCATTTGATGGTCACCATCCCACATTTCCCATTATGCGTTCATAGTTTTTTATATGCCAGCAAACTTCCGTATTTCAAAATGCTACTTTAACTGCTTCTCCTCTGATTATGCCGAGAAAACTCGGGTATAGCAGAATTTGTCAGTTTGTTTTGTTTCATCACGTTTTTACGCTGCACAGTGGGGCAGAAGACCATGATCTTTGGCCAAAAGTCAAAATTAAATTTTCAACTAAAATATGTGTAGGCAGTTTTAATATCACCCAAATTAAGTATTCATAATCATTCCAAACATTATAATTTACTTTTTGGACCGACGAGAGTACAATGTAATGAAAAAAATTTTTAATGTAACTTTTAAATTTATATTTCAGAAATATATATAGGAATTTCACCTTACTGTTGCATTTTTATCAGAGTAATTAGTCTGAAATTATAGTACAATTTTTCAATTTGTTGGATTAGTTAATACTCTTGACAAACTTATAGTTTATATCTTATCATTTGACATTTTACAATGTTTGAATGACTTTCGAAACTTATCTCCAAAAAGTTCCACGAGGTAATTAGCTAAACTTTTTTTTGTTGTCTTCTTTGAGGTTTCTTCTTTCGGAAAAATCTGCCCCATTTTGCCCATATTGCAAAGGTGGACTAAATATACCGAAAAACAAAAATTATGTTTTTTTTCATTAATTCGCGTTATTTTGTAATATTATTTCGGAAATATAATTTGCTTTTTATTTTTATTTTAAAATTGCGAAAATTATTATATTTTCATTGCTATATTTAATTATTTAAACGTACTATATTATTATTTTTTTTTATTTTTATTTTTTTTTTTGCTCGCCATATTTCAGCTGCCATTTTTTTTGTTGGTATTTTTAGTGTATTTCAAAATTTCAACTATGAATTCAATTTACCTGCACATAAAAAATCCCAAATTTTGAAAAAATTTTTATCGAAATACTAATTTTGGCCACGAAAACTTGGCCGCTGGCCCACTGTGCGCTGCTGGAAGCAAATAAAACACAATCTGCTGTGTTTGGAAATTTGCCAAATTTTGTTCGGGAGTTGGGTTGTGGGACTGCACACTTCGTGCGATTGCATATACGTTGTTTTCTAAAATTTACACAGTAAAAAAGAATAAACAAAAATGTCTTATCACTTCACTAGTGTTTGGAAATTATCACTTCGTGTTGTTCCTTGTTTTAAAAACTATCATACAAAGACTACTATTTAACTTTTTACATTTGCCCGAGATAACTCGGGATATTAAACTCATGATAAATTAAATAATTTTTACACATAAAAAAATGTAAATATTCTACTTAAAACTTGTGTATTATGTTTTGCTTTAGTTCCTTGTATTTATTAACGAAATAAAAAAATATGTTAATTTTATGCATTTTCTTCCTTCAAAAAAATTTGGTAATGCTATGATGGTTCACCATCAAGAAAAGTTTGATTCTCATAGGATAACAAATCCATTATGGTCCATGATGGTTCCAACTATACATTTTCTTGATGGTTAAATGAGAAAAACGAAATTGTTTTGATGGAACATACCATCAAAACAATTTGGTTTCTTTTATTTTGGCCCATCATAATTCAGTCCGAATTCCTACATTGGTCGTGATCATTTTGAAACATTTGATTTCTAAGAAAATATGGTGGAAATTTCTGATGGTTTGAATCAAGCAAACCATCAAAACAAGCTTCTATTCTTACTTTGGATTATCATAAATCCGAATTCCTTCAATGGGGTGATGGTTACTTGGATTGGTTACCATCAAACAATATAATGGTTCATGATGGAATTATTGATGGTTACCATCAAGATCATGCTGGTCCATCAATGGAAAACCATCAAAAATGACTTGGATAGTGAACTTTCTGCGATGAGTTTACTATAATCAGTTTCTGTGAAAAATAATTTGTTTTTACATATAATAGTGTTTGAAGTGTTGATTGTGCTAGTGCATAATTTGCTGAAAACTCATTGAAAAACTACATATTGTACAGTGATCAAAATAAAAAACGAACCACCCTAAATTACTTTTGAGCTAATGATCGGATTTTCACGTTTTAGGCCTCAATCTTAATGGCTCGGGAGGATGGCCTCAAATATGCTAATTATGTACACTGAAGATCCAAAAAAACTGGTATACCTGCCTAATATCGTGCAGGACCCCCGCGAGCACGCAGAAGTGCCGCAACACGACGTGGCATGGATTCGATCAATGTGTGAAGTAGTGCTGGAGATAATTGACACTATAAATCCTGCAGGGCTGTCTATAAACCAGTGGGAGTAAGAGGGGGTTGGGATATCTTCTGAACCTCACGTTGCAAGGCATCCCAAATATGTTCAATAATGTTCATGTCTGGGGATTTTGGTGGATTTCCGATACTCACGGTATACTCGTTAAATGGTCGTACGTGAAAATCCAAATTTCATTGCTATCTTAGAGATGCTATGTCCCATCTCCCGTGCGCCGACTATAACACCACGTTCAAACTCACTTAAATCTGTATAATCTGTCATTGTAGCAGCAGTAACCGATCTAAGAACTGTGCTAGACACTCGTTGTCTTATATAAGCGTTGCCGATCGCAGCGCTGTACTTTGATTGGATCCATACCCCTTTATTTGCATACTCATGCCTGTACCAGTTTTTTTGGCTCTTCAGTGTAATTCATATGATATTTTAAATAACGAAATCAGATATAAAAACGTACTTTCTCTGAATAAACATGCTAATTTTTCACGGATTTCTGACCCCCAAAATATAGGAAGTAGTCGCAATCTGAAAAATAGGGTCCCCCTGCTCTTTGTCAGTATTTCAAAACATGCGTACTATAATCATAAACACTCATGAAAAATTGTAGACATTTATTTTAAAAACAATATGAGATATCGTGTTTAATGTGTTGTAAATTAAGAAAAGACCTGATTTTGATATAAACTCATTTAAAGATTTAAAACCACTAATCTATCCATCTTGCGCAAAAACTGCTATAACTTAGTAAATAATTAGAGTACAGACGAAAGTGAAATATTTTTAGAAAGCAGGAATTCTAAATTTATATGAATTCATTTTCAAAAATTTTGCTCAAATACTATTATCTATTTTATTAATGAGAGGTCTTAAAATAAACGTTTTCTTTAAATCACGGAATTGAGAACTATTTCCTTTGAATTTTCTATAAATAATCCAAATAGTTCTTGTGTTTAGTTTCACCACCTTTACCGGCGAAACTCGATGTAAATTTTAAGTGTATTTTAATCGATTGCTTAAGCTACTTACTTTTACGATCTTCAGAAGATCTCAACTACTTAGCAGTTGAGATCTCAAACAATTTGCTTTCCTCTTTTCCTAATTCTTTATTTATAGCATTAGGCAAAGCTGTAAATTCAGCCGAAGTGAGGAAATTACCGTTTTTTTTTCTGATGTAATAAATCAAATTTCATCTAAAAGCTCTTAAAAACTGTAAAGAACTCGTTAATAGTAATGATTTACCTTGCATAATCTAGTTTTAAAAAAAGGAATTTTAAAAAGAATACTTTTTCTTAACAACTTTAGCATTTTGCGAAAGAAGACGATTTTAATTAACTCCAATGCGGGTGTTATAGTTGTTTCGTTCTCATTTGAAATAAATTGATCAAAATTAAACACTTTAAAAGCTACTTCCAGATTTGCCTTTATATGTGTCTTTTTTAACACGCAACTAAATTGGATGTTATCAAATAATTTGTTCTTTTTTACTTCGCACTTCTTATCGCAATAGAATATTGACGAAAATTGAACACTATTTAGAAAATCCAATTTAAACTAACAGCCAACGAGAACATTAACATATCTCCTATCCTTTTTAAAAACTCTGTTAGAAAATGTTTAACTTCATTAAAAATTGATGTTTCTTTTTATTTTCTTTAATTATGCATTATTATCCAATCAGGTAGTTTAAGTTGTTTTACAACTTTTTTTTATTTCTTCTTTTTTCATACTACCATTTTAAACGATGTTTGTATAACCCATAATAAATTTCAACCATGAAATTTTTTTATTAGATCATTAAATATTGCTTGTAATATTTTTTTTAATAAAGAAAGAAATAGCTGAATTTCAAAACTTAGTATGAGTTTCTTAATTAAAATGTATCATTTAGTAACTTTATGAAGCTTATTTATAGCATTTTTTACGTAAGCAGATGTCTGGACATTGAATATCTGCCGCTTTAAAATCTAAACACATTTTTCGTGACGAACAGCTTTTATGAAAATGAAGCGAAAAGGTTGGCTGTTAATTACGAGATGCGATGGATTGTTTTTCAAGTAATTTTTCAGTTTTCTTTCCTTCTCTTAAGATTTTGCGTTTGTGGAAATTTTTTTTTTCTATCAGCGCTGAAAATGTGTTATGCGTCATTTGTTTTCGTTTTTGTGTGAATATATAGCGAATACTCCAGCGAATGATTTGGCCACTTAGATAACCAAACATGAATCCCATCGAATACTTCTTGAATATAATCGAGAGGTCAGTTCATGCCCCAAATTCTACAATTCCAACACACTAGCGCAATTAGGGATATCTATTGAGGCTGAATATTCCTAAAAGAGACTTCCAACTACTTGTTGAGTCATTGCACGTCGATATCTGTCTGTCTGTCTGTCCGTCTGGTCTGTCTGTCTGTCTATTTCGCGATTTTATTTAGTGCGAATTATTAGAAGAGAGAGTAGCGTTCATAGACGCTCTCGTTTGCCAAATAAATAAATAAAAAAAACCCGCTATAATTCGTTATTAAAAAAATCAAAACTGAAAGTATTAGTCGTGGTGAGAGCCAAAGCGGATATAAAGCGCTCGCCTTCCAATGAGGTGACCCGGGTTCGATCCCAGCGATAATTGGTCCATTCTAAGTCCGCACCCGGTTCGCACCGATCACAGTGCTGATGTAAAATGTCCTCAGCGGTAGACGCATCATGGGCTAGAGTCCCCTTGCCACCAGGCTAACCGTGAGAGGTTTTCGTGTTTTTTCCTCTCCATGTAACGCGAATACAGGTTAGTTCCACCAAAAAGTCCTCTCAATACTTGATCCAGGAGATCCCTTGTCTTCTAAGTTGAGTTTAAAATTACAAGGCCACGGATTTGAAGATTAGTAGTCGTAAACCCAAAAATTGGGTCGGCTGTCCAACGACGGTTATAAAACCATCAATAAAACCGAAAGTGTATCATATTGGTAGATTTCACAAATTTATGCTAGCTCCTGTACGTAAGTTTTCCAGTAATTAGTTTTCAAGTAATAGAACTGACCCAAGCATGTCATTTGTGATGAAAGTTCATTTGTGATGAAATCAGATCATAAAACTAAAGAGGGGGCATTCTCTTCTAACATTTATTCTATTTTCATACACTATATGAAAAAAGTTTATTTGCTTCGATGATATAAATATGTATAGCATAATTTAAATTTATTCTTAAGTTTTATCAAGATTATCTATCTGTCAAAAACGTTCGTTTAAAACTAAAGAGCTGATTTTCTTTTATTTCAAAAAATAATTTTTAATTTGAGGCATTTTTGAAAACGAAATTATTATCTTAAAAAAAATTATCATTGTAGGTGCAGCTGTTTTAGTAGAGATTGAATTGAAAATTTGACCTGTAAAAGATTTTAGGAATTACACAATCAGAACTTTCTATGCATCAAATATGGCTCACTAACTATATAACAAGGTGTACTATCCTAAAGTTGAAGGAATGCTGGAAAATCCAAAAAAAGAAAAGAAAAAAAGCTCCATTTTAACACCACAGATGGCGGCACCTTCAACATGGTGCTCAGTAACATTGAAATTTAATATGCAGAAGAGTCAGTATTACAAATAAGAACTGTTAATTGGCGATCGAAATGGGCTACTGGTCGCGTTGAGCAGAACTCTCTACCTATGGCAACAATTCGCATGCTTTCACCCTTAGCGGGTTTAGAGTTATGGAAGAAGGTAGTATTTTAGTTTCTGTCTAGATTTTCATATAGATTAAAATCTTTTAAGTTGGAAAACTATATGGAACTGAAAACTACATTAGACATAGTTCTAAAAGAAAGCCTCATGAAAATTTAAAAAAAACTTTTTTATTAATTAAAAATGAAAAATATTAAGAAAAGGACAAAATATGGTAGTGCAGCATTCCTATACAACTGAAAAGAGTAGGAGAGGGAAGGGAGAAGAGCCAAAGGCATGGAAGATGGCGTATTGAATCGTTGCGAATGCCTATATAAAATTAGTTTTTAAACCAGACATGGGCGTGAAAGAATACTAAGACGAACTAAGAATACGGAAGGTTAGATTGTAAAATTAATTAATGTGGTTTAATAAGATTTTTTCCCCCGATGACAGATGTTTTGACTACTCTTTCAGGGGCACCATAATAGGTCGAAAAACGTTGCTCCCACAGAAAGGAAAGATAGCACAGAAAAGGAAAGAACATCCATGCGTTGTCAGGGATTCGAATCTAGGATCTAGTTTAATAGTATTTAAAAATTGTAATACAAACCTTATTTGGACGACATCACACTTTTCAGCTGTGTTCAAGAGCAATAGTGAACAGGGCGCATGAGCCGTCATTGCATGCGTTGCTATGGCGACAGCTGCTGTTTGATAACTTTTTTAGAATTCTTTTTTAAATATTGTCTTAAGTTAAAACTTTAAAATGAACTGAACAACTTCGATCATCTTCAAAACCATAATCTCAAAAATAGAATTCTACGAGTTATGAAAAATCAAGCTAACATAAGCATTAATAAAAAATCGACAGAGCAAGATCAAATATAAAAAAAAGCAGACGATAATTTTGGAATTTCTTGGAGTTATCAGCACTGAGTTTTTTCTTTTTATTTCCCCAGCGAATGTTTTTATGTAATGCTATTTTAAATTATTTTAATATTCTTTTTGTGATTTACCTATTTATAATTACTATATTGGCGATTATTTTAAATAATATAAATATGAATACTGAAGAAGTAAAAGAATTTTATGACGTCTTAAGAAACGTATATTGGCTAGAATTGAAAACCAAAGAGCATTTGATACATTTTTTGCAGCCAATGACTAAAAGAGTTTCTTTTTCATTTATGAAGGTCTAAAAAAAGAAAATTAAACATTTGACCAATGGATAACCAGTGATTGCAATACAATCACGATTACATAATTTTTCTTAATTATATTCACGTTGTTTTTGATTGATATGACTTTATCTTCATATTTTGACCTTAATATTTTTTATTAGTAATTAACAGCTAATTTGTTTTTTGCCAATTATTTATTGTTGTCTTGTTTTTTTATAGTTATTGTTTTGATTTTTGCATTTATTGTTTATTTTTTTTGTGATTTCTTGCTGGATTTTTTTTTGTTAGTTATCCGTTGTTAGTTTGTTTTTGTAGCTATTAATTAAGCTATATGTTAAGATTTGGGACTTTCTTTCGAGAAAAGAAAACGAGAGAGGTTTTTAGGTAAGTTCGTTTGTTTCATAAAAGCAAATATAATTCGGAAAAAATTTTTTCATAAAAAATTAATTTTTCAGAAAAGAATGTGATTTTTTTTATTTATTTAAAAAATGAACACTAAATATTATAAAACATACGTATGATCTTTTTCATGATCAATGATTTCATGCCTATGTTGACTTTACCTTCCCCCACAAAGCACCAATGGGGGATAAATTAATATACATAAATCTATAAAAAAAAATGGTTGTATACAAAAATAAGTATCGAAAGTAAAGTATTTGTGAGCATCTGTGCATTTCTTTTTTACTTAGATTTAATAAAAAAAAATTCTTTTAAATATAATTTTGTATCGTTTAAAATTAGTTGCGTTTAGTTTTAAAGAGTATTAATAAGAATATCTGTTTTTTAAAAATCATATTAAAAAGCTGTTTCATTATAAGAAATCAGCTTACAATTAATATCTGAAATAAATTATTATTAGAAATGCACTAAAAAAATCTTGTTCTTTTCTGTATTTTGTTCGAAATTTTAGTAGAATTCTTGGTATAAAAAAAATAGATGCTTTGTTTCTTAAGCGCCATAATTGACCGCTTTCTGTCCTTTTTCACTACCTTATGCCCCCAACTAACTTATAGAGTAACCTAGTTTCCATGACAACGGCTGCAATCTGGTCTACCTACCTTTTTGTCCAGTGCCAACTTGAGGCAATGATAATATTTTCAGGTATGAATACTCGATCCTAAGAGTTCGAGCCACTTAACTTAAATATGCTTATTGATTAGCACATACTATACTTAAGGTGTGAAATCAGACACAAAAATGCACTTTTTCTCTCAATAATCATATAATTTCTTTTCTGAAAATTCTTGATATTAGAGCAGGTATCTGCAATCTTGAAAATAGGGCATAGTTTAGACAAAAGATAGAAAGTTTGAATGCACTCTCTTTGCATCGTTTATCATCTCAAAGAAGTAGCACATTTAAATTTTTATTTTTCAAGAACTATTCAACCAATTCTCATCAAATCCACTCTGAATTACTTTTGATCTAATGATCAGATCATCACGTTCTAAGATTCAATCTTAATAGTTAGAGGGGGTGACATCAAATAATTCACTGACTTTAATATGAATAATCTAATTGTTAAATGTTTTTAAATATAACTATTTAAATGCAGAATATAAAACATGCAATTAAACTTTACCATATCTCATAGACAAGAAAAATCCATTTAAAAGAAAGAAGAAAAAAAAGACTTACGAGAGAAAAATAAAACTGAACGGAAAGCAGTCTCAGAATGGGTTTTATTTTCACCGATATTTATTTAGATTAAATTGTTCTTTTCTGTCAAATGTGTTCTTCGAAAATTGAACGTTTTTTGCATGCCTTGTTGAAGCTGCGTGGAAAAAAGTAAAAACATTTTAAAGGAAAAAAACTATTTTAAATAATGCATCTCGAAACATTTTAGGGCTCTTAAAAATAGTCTCTCAGTTTCTGACCAAAATTGAATTCTGAGCATCACAGCTAAAAGGCCCCCCTCGTGTCTGAAAAGCATTATTTCACCCAGAGGAATAAAAGTGGAGTACTTAAGTGTTCCATGGAACGTTTTCGTAACTCAAATGTTCCGAGTTAATGGTTGGGGTTTGTTGCCAACGGTTCGGAAGAAATATCGAATAAATGATATTTTCTAAAATCTTTTTCAAATTGCGGTGAAATTACTGTTATTAAAACTGGTGTAATGTTTTAAAGGGATTATCTGTATGATATTAAATATGGAATAAATTTCCCTTTTAATTTAACTCATTTTATATAAAAAATTGAATTAAATTTAGTTTTACTTTCTAGGAATAACTTTAGAGTTTTTTTTTTTTGACGTTTTACACGTTAATGAATATAAAGACATTCCTTTATTTTTGATTTTAACCCTTTCAGAAGTGGTGGCTCACTTGTTTTTAAAAATAAAATTTTTGTTTGAAATGTTTTGCATATTTTTTTTAATAATACTCATTGTTCAATGTCACTAAACTTAAAGGATATTTTTTACCCATTAATTGCGCAGTAAAAAAATATTATTCATACAAAATATTATTTTGTATTTTACTTTATTTGCTTCAGTTTCGTGATCTTGCATTTAAAGTTTCCAACACTTTCCGATTAGTTAGAGTTCTCAATTTCATTAATGATTTCCACAAGATTTAATATTTTTCTAAACACTACAGGCTTCATTGCCATAACTTCGCATCGTCAATCAAAAATTGTTTAAAACTTTGCGACCAGACAGTGTGCTAAAATTTTATCTGGAGCTGCGTGCCAGATGGCAATAACAAATATTTATTTTTTGATGCATACATTACATTATCAAGCATTATGTCAACTATCTAGAGTGCTCAAATTTTGAAAAAAATTACTTTTATTTATAAATATATTTTTTTAAGTACAAAGTAATTACTAATACAGCAAACTTTAAAATTAAAATTAAATTTTAAAAATGCGTTTTTTTTCCAACTTTAACTTAGAAACTTTTTAATTTCATTTAAATTCTATTTTTTCATTGTAAATTGCATAGTTTAAAATGAAGAATCTTACATATCAACTATTTTTTAATTTATTAAAGAAAATAATAAAAAAGTTATTTGCTAGTTAGTTATTAAAAAGATCGTGGCTAAGTTATTTGAAAGATCTTGGGCAAACATTTTTTCGATTACTAGTTTTTAAATAAAAGATAAAATTTAAAAAAAAATTACTTTTATTTATAAAAATATTTTTTTAAGTACAAAGTAATTACTATTACAGCAAACTTTGAAATTATAATTAAATTTTAAAAATGCGTTTTTTTTCCAACTTTAACTCAGAAACTTTTTAATTTCATTTAAATTCTATTTTTTCATTTTAATTTGCATAGTTTAAAATGAAGAATCTTACATATCAACTATTTTTTAATTTATTAAAGAAAATAATAAAAAAGTTATTTGCTAGTTAGTTATTAAAAAGATCGTGGCTAAGTTATTTGAAAGATCTTGGGCAAACATTTTTTCGATTACTAGTTTTTAAATAAAAGATAAAATTTAAAAAAAAATTACTTTTATTTATAAAAATATTTTTTTAAGTACAAAGTAATTACTATTACAGCAAACTTTGAAATTATAATTAAATTTTAAAAATGCGTTTTTTTTCCAACTTTAACTCAGAAACTTTTTAATTTCATTTAAATTCTATTTTTTCATTTTAATTTGCATAGTTTAAAATGAAGAATCTTACATATCAACTATTTTT